>NW_020291176.1:0-204952 GCF_003184625.1 Aspergillus neoniger CBS 115656 | reverse complement strand
CCCCCCCAACAACAACAACAACAACAACAACAACAACAACAACCATGAAGCTCACCACCCTCCTAACAACAACCCTCTGGGCCACCACCGCCCTCGCCGCAGCCAAACCCCTCATAGAGAAACGCGACCTTGCCACCGCAGCAGCAACACCCGCAACATCAGCAGCAGCAATGCACACCCCCAACGCCGCAGCATCATCTACACCCAGTTCTCGTGCGTCGGCAAGTGCCTCTGCCTCTTCGTCGGGTGCTTCGGCGCAATATGAGACGAGTAATAATGACGACGACGACGATGATTACGATAATGAGGATCACGACGATGATGATGATGGAAAGGATCCTAAGGGTGATGATGATGGTGGGGATAAGGGCGGGGATGATCAGGATAAGAGTGATGTATGTTCCTTTCTATCCCGTTTCTTTCATGTTTGTTACTATGGGTGGAGTGTGATGCTAACGAGTGTTTTTTATGCAGCCATTTGATTTCGTAAGTAATACTGGTTTCTTGTGAGGATGTGATGAAGGAAGGAAGGAAGGAAGGGTATTTGCTAACGAGGAGTTTTTGTTATGAGGATTAGTTGTCGGGGATTTTGGGATTGGTAAGATACTACTCCACTCACTTCATGCTTCTGGGATGGATGGCTAATTATTGTCTGGTGATGTAGCTTGGTGGTTTGGTTAGTTCTCCTGTTCTTTATATCTCTTTGGATGTCTTTTACAAGAGGGAAACTAAAACAGAGAGGGGGAAAGAATATGGTTGGTATCTTTTTATGAGAGTAATATACTAACTATGTTGTCACTGGTATAGGGTCTGCGGTAAACTGATCGACACGGACAGTCAAATTCTACTCTGTCTTAGGGCACAGTTTTCGGTTCTATATTCTGTCTTGTCCTATTGATGATTATTGCTTCTTCTGATGTGGTGAATGGCGGAGGTGTTCATAGGTTATTTCTTTATGTCTGTTTCATCTGATTTGCTTGGATGTGGTTCAATGTTGGTCAGTTAGGGCTCGCTGTATCTGTGTTACACGTCACATATCAAGCTATCAATATGATTGAATGAATCTGCACTGGTATTTATTTACTCTACACTAACTCCACGTAATATGCAGTATAAAACTTTTATGGCTCTATAAAGTTACCAAGTAGGAATATTTACCCCCTAATCTCCCACAACCTAATCCGTCCCTGCTCATTACCCACAGCCAAATGCTCTGAGTTGGGCGAGATAGCCACCGATGAGATACGACCCAGAGGCGTATTCGACGTCGGCCAATTGCGGTACACCGTGCATGTGGGGAGGTGAACTATAGTCATCGTCATTAGTATTCTTTCCACACGGTCTATAATCAAAGTAGGAGGAGGGGACTCACCCATTCTCAGCGCATCGCGCTTCCACCGACTCGCCATAACAAAGAACTGTCCATCCGGCGCAAACACCAAATGGCTGATCGGCGTCGTGAGCTGATCAAGAGCCCGGACCGGCTCCGGGTTACGAGGAATCGCCGACTGTCCAGCCTCGACGTCTTCGCCCTGTGCTGCGTACGCCGCGGCCCATTCGCGACGATCATACACGTTGACCACACCGCTGGAACTACCAATAGCCACCCAGCGGTCTCCGCCCAGCTGCGTCCGGCCGGACCGACCACCCAGACTGAGCACCGTCGTGCCGACGGCACCGGCGTCCATCCAGCGCGCGACGACACGGTTGAGACGGCCGTCCCATTCGGACACTTCACCGTTCTTGCTAGCCACCGTTAGACCCTCGCCGTCGCTCCACCAGGCGAAATCGGCCACACCGCCGCGGCCGTCCACGCGCACCTGGGCAATCCACTGCGCCGTGCCGGAGTCCAGGATGTTGATGAGACCGCCGCCCTTGCGGGAGGTGCCGACCAGACCGACGTAGCGGCCACAAGGGGAGAGCTTGAATCGCTCCATGGATTTCTGTTCCTCCTTGCGGTCGGCGGTGCCGTTGACTTTGTCGACCTTGCCGGTCTCCAGGTCCCAGATGTGGAAGTAGCGGCGACGGCCGGAGGCGAAGATGCGGTTGCCGGAGGGCGGGTGGAAGGCCGAGGTGTGGATGGGGGTGTTGCGGATGTGGAATGAGGTGAGGAGCGGGTTAGGAGCCGGGGAGGAGGGGGAGATGTGGTGGAGGAAGAGCGTAGCTGCAGGTCCGGAGGAGAGGAGCAGCGGGTAGTTGGGGTGGAACATGAGCGAATCGACCGAGGACTGTATATTATGTTAGTTTGAAGTGATGCACAAACTAGCAACAGAAGACATACCGGCTGGTCCTTGCCAACGTCCTTGAGACGATGAATATCCACAACCTCCTGGCGCATCTTTCTGCGGCCGCTTGACGTCTTTTCCTCCACGTTGACAAAGTCCGTAGCGTTCTGCAGCAACTTAACCAGCGGCTGCGTGGACGACGGCTCCTCATCATCCGTGTCCATCTCGTCCGCATCGGACTCATCCTTCTGTTGCTGCTTCTCCGGGTTGGCCCAGTCCGGCATCGGGTTCAACTGCAAGTACTGTCTGCGCAGGCGGCGAATATATTCCTTTCCGCTAATGACATCCTCCGATTCCGCGACACGCAGCTTCCTCAGTCTCTGGTGGCTCGCCAAGGAGATCGTAATGCGCTCGTCGTCGCTATCATGCCACAGCGCAGGCATACCAGACTCCTCCTCACTGCCCTCTTCATCTGACGGCACGACGGGCGCCGCCTCGCTGAGATCCGTAGAAACCGGTCCGGCGCCAGAGTCAAGGAAGAAAAGCTACCACAACCCATTCGTTAGCAACCAGTACAGTTACAAACAAGAGAGTAAATTAAGATAGAACAAACATCAGCATCATCCATCTGCGACAAATCCTTCACCTCATCATCGTCTCCCTCCTCCGCAGACTCGTCCTCATCGCTACTCTGACCCGCGAGTACTAAACTGCGATCCTTCTGGTTCTTCAACGCGCCAAGGAATCCCTCATCGTCGCCGAAGAGCATCGCCTCGAGCTTCTTCTCGGCTTCGTCCTTCTCCGGCACCGAGGAATCGTCGGAGCTCGTTTCATCATCGCTCATGTCGATGTCGCTGGCTTCGCGAATGGGTTGGCCTGGTTCGAAGGGGGAGCGCGCGGCCGTTTTGACCTTTTGGCGGGACTTTTGCTTGACAGCCACTTTCGGCATTGTGGAGTATGTGTTCTCTGATTGATCAGAGTTTAGGGGAGAATTGAATGGGTGGATAGAGGGGGTGGTGTATATCGCAGAAAGCGAAGCCGACAATAATTTTCTTCGGCGGCCGGCAGATGTGGGCGGTGAGGGGTGCGGTCACTGCGGTACATCTGCGCCTGGTATTTAAGGCATACTTATTTGAGTAGATTGCTACTGAAATCAATTCTAAATGCGATCTTAAAATTAATCGTATTTTAAACTATACGTATGCATGGAAGAGTTATAACGTGCAGTAGACGAAACAAAAGACATAAAAGCAGCTGAAGTAAAATCATGTACACACCATCCTGATAGGACCATAAATGCACCAATCACAACTGCCATTGAATAATCACCGAGAATATCACCAAACGCCACATAACACACGTGAGTGGAGATCATATCAGTCCTTATCCTGGGACTTAAGCTTGGTGGATGACGACAACTCGCCATACTCGCCGTGGCTGCTACCCGATCTGGCGGACGCGGCTGAGCTGTGTTCGACTTGAGCTGGGTTGTATTCGGCGGACTCGAACCGGACTAGGTCCTCTTTTACAGGTTCCGGGCCATCATCTTTCCCAACGGAGTCATCGTCCGACTCGAAGGATGCGTCTTCGTCCATGCCCGCCAGGAGCGCGTGGCGATGCTCGTGGGTGTCATGCTCCGCCTCCTCGAAAGTATCCAGCATAATCGGCTTCTTGATGAAGGTGTCGATGATGTAATACTGTATTGCGTTCATGATGACAGGGAAAAGCAGCATCACGAAGATGATCTGCACTGCCGTGTTGCCTTCCGTCCATCGGAGAGCCCAATCTCCCACCTTGACTATGAACGGCAGCAGCTGGATGAGGAAGAAGACGCAAATCTTCATCCCCAGCAGTCCCATAAAGTAAATTATTGATTGCTTGAACCACCATGAGGCGCGCGGCGGACTTCCGTAATTCCCAGACTCGATGGACTCCGGAGGACTCGCGAGGGGAGTATACGAGGCTAAGCGGTTGAGGAGGTGAAGGATGAAGATGAGGATCGGGATGCCTAGCGTGGTCTTGAAACGAAGCATGTCAGCATGCAACCCGTATAACGGAGCATAGGGATAACCTTACATCGATTCCCAAATTCAATATGTAGAAGGAGCATGGGTTTGGTTTGTATTTACTCCGGATCTCCAGCTGGCCCGCCGAAAACATGGACATAAGCAGATTCGCGAGGTGCAGCATCGCAGACCCAAAGACTTGCTTCGAGACATCAAATGCCCACACCTTCACTGGTCGCTGAGGTCTCTCCCTCCAGCGCTTGTAGACAAGTGATAGCAGCGCCAATGCCCCGAGCGCAGCTTGAACGAGAAGCGAAAAAGGCCCTAGGAGCCTGCATTCCCCGGTGTCGTCTCCATCGGTCGGATCTGGACCAGCCAAATGAAAAGGTACAGTTTGCATAGTAGGTGATGGTGATGGTGACGGCGTTATGGAGGTGGTGGAGGCTGTGGTCAGACTGCCAACCGCCGAGGCACCGACACCGCTACTAAGGGCTGCGATAGCCGTTGTTATGACTAGCCCGGTGAGCGATGTGAAGGTCATGGCGGCGATGCTGCGTCCGTAATACAGATGGAAAGCAAAATCAAGGGGAAGAGGCTATAGCGAGAAGATTTCTCGACAAAGTCCGAGGGATTTTCACGGCCAAGCGACTGGTGGCGGTAATAATTGAGGGGAGTCCAGTGACCTGCGGAGATGCAAGACGGCGGCGTGCCTATCTTGCGAGGAAAGTCCGTGTCACGGGCATATGGCCGGGGCAGAATTTGTAGATGATGGGAGGATTTCAACCAGAATTAGGAGCGCGACGGTGAATATAGACGAAGAAGGCAGGTCCTCCTTAACCAGCAAGGAACCGGAACCAGCCAGGGTCTCAAGGTAGAAGCTAGGAATTAAGTGGGTTTCATGGGAGGATGAGAATGGGGCGGAGAACCAGCCAGCCTTGAGTTATGAGGTCAGGACCAGCACGAGAACTCTAAGACTCTGAAGACACCGCCCCCGCAGCTGGGCCTCACTAGCGCCCGCCAAGCTCCTACCCGGCGGTCCTGCAAATTATTGCGCCCCCCGAGAAATACCCTGATTCTGGTGACCCTGACTATATTTGTTATGAACTATTTTTGGTTTGCGTGATGATTACTGGTATACTGGAATCGTGTCTTCGACTACTGGGTATTAGAATAACCAAGATTGACTACACAAGTTTTGGCACATTTTTTGTCATTGACTTTTATCTGTACTAACCGCAGGCGCACACCACCTACAATATCCGATTGATCATCCGGCAGCAATCCAAGCCTTTCACGAGACTTATTCTCGCACTGTGGGGCGAAAACTTCGTTTGTCATGGCCGGTCAACTCCCGAAGTCACAACAGAATCCTCAAGAACCCACAGAGGCACAATCCTCGGAGGGATTTCCACATCAGGACCAACGCTTAGATCATCAGTCTCTCGACCTTGTCCTTGATGGTCTTGATCTGGCCCTGGAGGTCACTGGCCTCGTTGGTGGTGATGCTGGCAGCAATCACGGGGCGGGAAACACCGGTAGCACGGCCGAGAGCAAGCTTGCTGGGCACGAAGACATAGGGGGTGTTCTTGTCCTCAGCGAGGAGGGGGATGTGGAGGAGGATAGCGAGGGGAGAGGTGTCGGCAGCGAGGATAACGAGCTCGGAGGTACCACGGTTAAGAGTCTTGGTGGCTGCAAAGACAATTAGCAGGCAGGCAGACAATGAGTATCCTTGAGGAAGCACATACCCTCGTTAGCACCCTTCTTCAGCTGGCGGTAGTGACCAGCCTGCTGGACAAGGTCCAGAAGGTTCTGGGTGAGGGCCTCATCGGCGAGGGGCCAGGCTATAGAGATTGTCAGTATATGGCCATGAGAAAAACGAGACCTGGGATGTGCATACCGGCAGAAGTCTCAGACATTGTTAAAAATGTGGATTTGACGTGTGTAGCGGTCTAAAGAGGCTCACGCAAAGGATCACTGCCGTGTTGCAGATCTAAATGCTGGGGAGGAAAGGTGGTGGTGGTTGTAGAAGCAGAAGCGCATCTGGACCGCAGCGAAAAGAAATTCTTTAGAACCGCGGTGGGTGGGGCTGAGTCATGCCTATCGGCTCTAGGATTGGCCACATGTTTGTGCCTCATTACCAAGGCATTTACATACTTTTAGGCCTCATGGATCAGGCATCAATAATGACTGCCGAATCCAGGCTGATCGCCTCCTTACTCCAGCGCCTGTGCTCCAGCTGTCATCGAAGATCGACCCTCGGTGGATCAGTATACCCCAGATACTGGTCGGTGCAGTATCCAGTAGGTAAATAGAAGTTCATGCTTTCGTAGAATAAACCTGCTTCCGATCGCTACTTTGCTCTACGCATCTAGTGATAGAGGGCGTGTTGTTCCTTATCTACAGATCCCAGGGGTTTGTCTCTCTGCCTACCGTGTCTGGCATCGGTGCCCCTTGGCGCCTGCAAGCCAACTGTCCAGGATCATCGGGTGCTTGAGTCGTCAGGTGCAGACGTTCCAAGTATGTTACCCCAATGCTGCACCTGCGCTATTGTGACAATATAATTGGCGCTTGGATCTCGCGGCTAACGAGGCCGGGAGTGGATACCATTAAAGCGAAGCTCAGCAGAGACATAAACTACCGCACTAGTTGGCTAGCCTTACGTCGGCACTCCAGGGGGTTTCTGTAGATACTTCACTAGTCGATGCACGATCTTCAACCGCTTGATCCACCCCCATGCAAACTGACGGCCGTTGGACGATCGTCAGATACCTGCCCACTTCTACGACTGACGTGGTCTCTGCAAGTGCGCTGGGTCAGTTCCCCCCTTGATCGGGGTCACTCTAAACATCCAAAATTTGAAGCAAGACAAGTCAAAACACCTGTAGTAAGCAGTAATCTCAGAGGGGGGTGCCGCAACAGCCAAAAGGTGGCCGGCGATCGAAATGATTATATTGGTAACCTTAGAGCCGGTGTAGCTAGCACCGACCCCGGTTTGAAATAACCCATTCTGTATCATTCTCCTGAACAAAAAGCCAGGGTGTCATTCAACCCGCCGGCAACCCTTTCATACCCATGAATGAATAAGAGCCATCAAACCCATAGGAGAGAAAAACGCCAGAAACCCCACGACCAACCCAGGATAATACGCAGCCAGATGCCGGCAAAGGGCATGCAGAGAAAGCGAACAAAAGCAATCATCACGTCATTCTATCCCATGTTGCTGTTTGAGACGCTCCAAATTCTCTTGCCTTTCCGCCAAGTCCTCTTTCGACCTAAGCATTTTCTCGGGCTGGTGATATAGAACTAGGACAGAAAACAAATGTCAGCCAATCGAATTGTCCTCATACTTTCTCTGCTTCATCTTCCCCTGGCACGGGATAACATACCGACGAGGTATCGGTTCTGGAAGTTGAATCCATTGAGCTTATCGCATGCCTGTTTGGCGTCATGAACGTCTTCGTAAACCACAAAGGCCGTGCCCTTCGAGTTGTTGGCAATTCCCTGACGTATTTGGCTTGAAGAACAAAAACAATTAGCCTTGAATGACCAAGAAATGGGCTGAACGTGAGTCATGCGCAGATTTACCGGATGGGACCAAATTTGCCGAAGAGGTCAAAGAGTTGCTCAGCTGTGACGTTGTAGCTGTAAGGAGACAATCAGATTAGCTCTCGCTTTCTAGAACAAGATGGGGCGCCTTTCGCCTGATGGCTGTCGGTCGATAGGTATGCGACGATTGGGTTGCGAATCGAGGAGTAAATCATGGGAAATCATCGACGCACTTGAGGTTCTTTACAAAGAGAATCCTGAAACCAGTCAGCATCGATACGTCAGATATGATACTCGTTCGGCACGCATGTTTGCCATCCAACAGCATGCAGAACAAATGCCCGGGATTGAATGATGGCGGGCGACCGAAGAGGGGCAAGATTCGGCGAGCAGAACTTACCGATTGGCTTCGGGGGCGAGCTTCCGGCTCATTCTCGGGTGGGACAGTATAGGTCCTAAAAATGGGGTCGGGAGAGGTTGAAGATGAATCAGATACCCAGAGGGCCTGGAATGAAAGGTGTATAGCGAGGGAAGAGAGAGGAAGAGGAGGAGGAGAGAGGGAAGCAATATCCGCGACAAGCACGAGGTTCGGAAGGGAGCCTGCCTTTCCTGATTGGGACTAGCGGCTGGGAGGAGCCTCACTTTGTTGGTTCGAGACAAGACGACAACAAGTCCGAGGCATTGAGGCCGACGGACGACGTCAGGGTGTAGATGGAACTGTCGGAGTTGAAGAGAATAATTTGGAGATATAGGATTACTTCGCTCCTAATACCTTATCTGAAAAGTTGAGCTATGAAGGTGGAAAACCCCCCTTGGTATACTTCGAACTGCAAGTAGTAGTAGTGCTGCTCTCCGGGCTGCTCGCCGCAAACGATAGGATAGGATAGGGAGTGCCGGCCTGAGGCAGACTGGCGGCGCGCCCGCTTTGCCTTCCTTCGACCGGCCGTCCAAGCAAAGCCTCGCGCCTCCTCCTGCTCTGTTCCGGTGCAAAGCCCATCCTCTTAATCTGTTTTTCTGGCGCATTCTTCAATCGCTTGTTCTCCTGTATTCTTCATCATATTCTCCTGCACCTTGATTGACCCGTCTCAGACGTTTCTTTTTTCGCCCGCACCCGCCGCGGTGCATACTCGGGGCTCTCTCTTCCCGCCGCTCTCGATTGAACTCCCAGTCGGCAGAGACTCTCTCTCAACTTCCCCCCCTCAACCTCTCCGCCGTGCGACTCTCCTCCGTCACCCTCTCCTTCCACCACCCCACCATCTCCTCGGTTTCCCTTCTGATTCACCTTTCATCTCATTGTTCACTGTGCGCTCTTCAGTCTGCCAGGAATGACTCTCTTTTTGCCTGCGGTGGCCTCTCTTTAGCCCGTGTGGTCGAACATCCCCGCTTTGCACCCGTCTGCCGCAAGCACGCCTGTTTCCTCCTCCGGGCCCTTTTCTTTCTCTCCTTTCCCTCCGATTTCATCCTCAGATCACACGATGATCACTGCTACATCCTTCTTGAATCACCTTGGGAGCCGACCGCCGCGGTATCGCACTCCCTCGCCGCCGCGACGCGCCGTCGAGCCTATCTCGCCTTGCTCGACCTCCGACCTCCGTGCATCATGGGTCGACCGCAACGTCTCCCGGGTTGCTGCCTCCGATCGCGACCACTTCCTACCTCACAATCCTACACATCATCATCATCATGCTGATGAGACAGCTTCTCATCGCTCTAGCCATGGCCGCTCCGGTTCTACCATCGACGCTCTTGCAACCATCGCCTTAGCGACGAGCCCGACCTTCGCACCACTCTCCTACCGACCTCCTTCTCAAAACTCCACACCAGCCATGTCGCTATTCCCCTCCGAGCCCATCGAATCCACAGAACGCCCAAACAAGCGTCCGAGGTCGGAAAAGGATCCCTCTCCTTACACCCAGCACCGGACAGTGGCCGTGTCGGATGCAAATTCTGCTTCGTTGTTTGATAGCATGAAGACGGATGCAGAGCTTTTGCTGAATCTGGCCCGGCCCACAAACTTCCATCCTCCCTCGCATTCCGCAAAACGTGTCAGCATCGACGAGTCGTTTTATCATTATGGGGACGAACAAAAGCATCATGTCACGGCGGATTCGGGCGGCGCGAGCTGGAGGTTCAACGACGAAAAATATACATACAGTGCACCCGGGCCCAACAACATGCCGTCTCGGCTGAGGTCACAGTCCGACGGTTCAGCTGCCATATCACGCCCGGTTATTCATGGCGTGCGACCCAATACAAGCTCCTCTACTCTTCCACCAATTCTCTGGCAGGAGGAAGGGGACGCTGAAAACGACTATTCCCCCACGAAGTTCACCATAAATGGTAGACCGAGCGAGACACAGGCACAACATTCAATGCACACCACACACGTCGCGCAAATGCCGATAGAGCATTCCTCCAAGATTGACGATGAAGCGGAGGAGTCTAACCAGGCTAGCTGCGCGGCTTGCAACCTTGTGCGGATTCCGATGGACAATGGCGAGCAAGGCGACGTGACATGGATCAGCTGCGATGGTTGTAAACGGTGGTTTCATATTGTTTGTGCTGGGTTCAAGAGTGACCGCGAACTCCGAACGGTGGACAAATTTATCTGTCGAGAATGCCGTCCTATATATGGACAGACTACTTTCGTGCGCAAATCGTCTCGGGCTCGCACAGCTATTGATTATGCCGGCCTCAACCAAGGGCTTGTCAAGGCTGCAACGGACTCTCTCGAACACCACTACATTGAACCCATCCGACAGGGCAAAATCCAATTCCTCCCCGAAAACTTCCCACGAATGCGTCCTGAGCTGGTCACTGCCGAATATTTCGAGCGAGGCAATGGCATGACGGAACCGATTGTCATCCCTGCGGAGTGGAACACTCGCGAGTCCGTTTCTATCAATGATTCCGAGTTTGACGCTCTAGTACAAGAAGCGCCTACGCAAGAGATGTTTGACGAATTGCTGGATCACGTTTCTGAGCAAGAGGAAGGCTATGAGCAAGTGATAGATTGCGGCCAGGACCAGTTGGACATGGTGATACCTGGAGGCCTCACCGTTCGAAGAGTTGCGGAGCTTTACGGACCGGAAGAAAGAGTGGAGGTCATTGATGTCAAATCGCAACAGAACGAAGACAAGAGGTGGACAATGCAGAAATGGGCGGAATACTACGAAAGTACCGGCGACAAGGTTGTCCGAAATGTCATCAGTTTGGAAGTCTCACAGAGCCCATTGGGCAAGCTTATTCGTCGGCCAAAGGTTGTCCGGGATCTTGACCTTCAGGACTCTGTCTGGCCTGAAGAACAGAAGGCCGTCGGTGACTGCCCGAAAGTTCAATTTTACGTCTTGATGTCCGTTGCCGACTGCTATACCGATTTCCACATCGACTTTGGAGGGTCCTCAGTATACTACCATATTCTGAAAGGCAAGAAAACCTTCTTCTTCATCCCGCCGAAGGACAAACACCTGAAGAAGTATGAGGAATGGTGCAATTCTCCTGCGCAGGATTCCACCTTTCTTGGGGACCAGACCAAGGAATGCTATCGCGTGGATCTGTCTGAAGGCGATACGATGCTGATCCCCTCGGGCTGGATCCATGCCGTCTGGACTCCTGAGAACAGTCTTGTCGTCGGCGGAAATTTCCTTACGAGGCTGAATTACGGGATGCAGATCAAGATCGCGCAGATTGAGAAGGATACCAAGGTGCCAAGGAAGTTCAGGTACCCGTTCTTCCAGAAGATCCAATGGTATACCGCTTTGCGATATCTCGAAGACGACCCGCTACCGCAAAGCGTTCTTGACGCCTTCGCGCAGGACGAAAATTACCGCTTTCACCGCGCGTATCCAATTTACTACGAATTCGGCGAACGGACGAACAATGCGCCTGCCGGGTCACCTTATCACAACTCGCGCTTCTATTCTCAGGCGGAACTGGAAGGGCTACCAGATCTTGCAAAATACCTTTATCACACTGCCCTCATTGCTGGCGCCTATCTGACGGAGGGCGTGACGATGGATACTAGAAATGCGGTCAAACGCTCGATACCCAAGATGTCCGGGGAGCCAATCGATGCCGTGAGGAAGTTTGGCATCTGGGTCGCCTGGAAGCGTGGCAATGAGAGGGCACCGCATTGGACCCGCCCTGGCGTGGCTGAAAGCAATGCGAAGCTCAGTCTCGCGGAGAAGAAGCCTGCCGGAAGGCCCAGCCGTCGCTCAGAGCGTAATGCTGAGAGCCAGCGCACGTACGCCGAACGACAGGCTGTACAGCGGCTTCCCGAGCCGGCTCATGATCCAGCAACCGAACTGAGCAATAGTAGTGGCCCTAGTGGTCCGCTGAATGCCGGAGCTGCTATGCCAGACGGCCCGTCAAGCAGTGGTATCAAAGAAGAGCCTGCTCCTAAATCGCGCGCTGCACCCCGTGGCTCCGGACTGGGCCCTAAGCGCGTTGCCTGCGATGCCTGTCGCAAACGAAGGATCCGATGTCACCACAAGGATGAACATAACGACGGTATTTCCAGCAAGCAAACGGCAGTGACCGCTTTTGGTCCCAGCAACCATTCGTTGGCACACGACGCAGCGTCTGCGTTGAATTCACTTGCCGCTATTGCATCGGAAGCAGGCTTTCAAGACAATGGAAGTGGCAGGAATCCGGACCGGTTTGAAGTCGCTGCCAAGTTCAACTCGGCCATTCTGGGTACGCCGCGTGCACCGGTCAATGGACTCGGACTCAACGATGCCAGTCCTGAAGGCGCCAACACCGGAAAGAAGGGCCGCAGCAAGGCCTGTGACGATTGCCGGAAGAGCAAGGTTCGTGTTGTTCTTGAAATTCTATCTTACTCGGTTTTAATACTAACTGAAAAACAGCGTCGGTGCATCCACGATGAGTACGGCCGTATTGACCCTGTCAAGGCGCAAGAACGAGCAAAGCCGCGCGCTACTGCTTCTGCCAAACGGCCCCGTATCAATGAAGAAGGAACTGGGCCAATGATTAACAAACGGATGAAGCAGGAGAGCACGTCGCCTACGTCGAGACCGGCACATCTCAGCAACAGCCGTGAAGTTGGTGCGCTGGGGATACAAGATACCCACATGCCCGATCATGATCATGCAGCCCTGGATCTCCATGCCCCGTTCTCGGATGCGCCGCTGGTTGATAAAGACGCAAACCGGCAGTCCGGTATGACTGTTGGGGAAAAGGAAGCACCATTGGGGCCAACCTCCTATGCATCACCGCCTACGTTCCAGACTGACACGGTCGATGCTAAGGAAATAAATTCTGCGCCCGTTTCTAAGCCTACTGCCACCCTTGTATCACCACCGACCTCACTGGCCGACGAGACCGACGTTCCTCAGGAGCAAGCAGATGGGGAAGGGGATCATGTGGTAGTCCTGCACACACCAACCTCAAGTTCCCGGCACTCCTCGCGCCAGCCGCGCCAGGTCGACCGCTACATGCCCGAGACACATGTTTCCAAGCCGACCAAGGGGACGACCCATACTCCCACAGCTCGTCGTTCTTCGTTTGGTGGGTCAAGCGGTGGTGTGCGAAAATCCACCCCAGGTCCTTCTTCAGGACCCAAAAAGTCGGCATCACGCCCCTCCTCATCCTCGCATGCGAAGAAGAGTTTCTGGGCGACAGACGAGAAGAAAGGTGACCGGCATGCTGCGACGTCAACATCTCCTGGGCAGCCGGGCAAGAACTCTAAGCGGGTTGCGGACGAGGAGCCGGATGCTGAAAGCCTCCGCTTGATCCGGGAACTGCAAGAAGCCGAGTTTGGGCTACGCAAGAGATCCACGCGAGTGTGAGGGCGAGAAGGCAGCAGCGGATAAGTTTCATTTTTTTTCACCATTTTAGACCACCTAGATCGGGCAACCGGAGAAATTAGGTTTGAGACGATCGGATTCGATCAATTGGCAGTGTTTCCTGGGATGTGGAGTTTGGTAGGGATGGGAGTCTGCTGGCGATGATCGGTTTGGCTTGGTCCATCGACATGCTTTGGCCCTTGATTATTGTGATTCCCTTTTGGCGTCTCGTTATTCGGCCGGCTTTTGTTTCTTTGTATTGGGATGTGTTTATTTTCCTTTTTCACTTTCTGTACCTGGCGTTATTCATGTGGCGGTTGGGGAGTTTTCGACCAGATCGGTCTGTTCGTTCCTTTCCTGGGATTCCCATTTCCTTATTCTTTTCTGATTTTCATTCGATATCAATTTCATTTCTAACACTGGCTCCCGACCCCGGGGTCGAGTCACATCTTTCTACCTCTTCTCATCGTTCCTTTTCATCATCCGTTTGCAGTATTCTTCCATTATTATACCAGTATACCTAGCTCTGCTTCAGCGTTTACTTCTGTCTCTGCCCCGTATTTCTTTCCTTCATATTTCCGTTTTGGCAGTTCCTGCTTGGTTTTTTTTTTCTTTCTCTAGGTACTAGCTAGCTGCTGCGGTGCCTGATCTATTCCCTAATCTCTCGATCTTGTGTATGTCTATCGTACTAGCTGCCTCTTTGTTGTAATTTCGCTGAGTAGTACTTATATCTATCAATTTCTTTTGGACTCGTACTGGGTGGTAGTTTAAGTTATAGCCCTAGCTTCAATCGTGCTATCATCTCCCCTTTCGTGATAAATAAACACGTAGACAGAAGAATAAAGGGGCTTATTTACTAGTAGTACTAGGGTTAGAGTAAACTGGGTTGTAACAGACATGGCCTCTCCAGATATATTTAGGCTACAAGACCGATAATAAAGAAAGAAGTCATATTACTTAGACTATATCAGTGCATACATGTATTCAAAAATAAACACATCACTATTTCCCTCTCAAGGGCTCTTCATCCCCCTCTCTCCCATCATGATGATTATGGTGAGGGTCATGATGCCGATCAACCACTTCCTGCTCAAACTGCCTCTCAACCATAATCGTATTCGTCCCCGGCACGGGCTGCATCTCCGTATCATCATCGTCATCGTCCATGCTTTTCAAAGCCAAGATCTCAGAGCGGTAGCTATTCCCGGCCCCGCTGCCATTATTCAGCTGCAGCCAGGTATTGTGATGGTGATGGGCGCTGGACTTTGTTTGGCGCTGGGTAGAGGAGGCGTGGGCGCTGCGTGAGCCGTGGGTGAGGAGTGTGCCCTTTATGCTGCGGAAAACGACAGCCAGGGATTTATAGATTACGGGGAGGTTGGCGCAGAGAATACCGCCGAGGGGTTCCCAGGCGGAGAGGATGCCCAGGGGGACGCCGGCCCCTTTGTTGAAGTCAGTTGGTTGGTCGGGGGGAGGGGGTGGTTTGGCTTACAGGTGTAGTCGGAGGAACCTTGGGTGACGACGACGGTTAGTCGGGCTGCGCTGATGGCGCAGGTTCTGGATGTATGTTAGCTACTTAGGGGTGCTAGGTACTATAAGGTAGTGGTTGAGTACGTACGCTAAGCCGACGGAGAAGAGCAGGCTGAGGCCAATCTTCTTGTTCTTTGTGATCTGGAGGCGGAGGATGACGGGTAGGGGGAGGAGGAAGATCCAGATGTCGGTGACGAGGTTCGCAATGTTGGTGAAGTAGCTGAAGGCAACGAGGTTGAAGCATGTCCCTTCAACGCTCGAGTTCCAGAACTTTGCGATCGGCCGGCACTCCAGCCCTAGGACAATTTCCATGGTCATGAGCCACAAGATCACCCATACCACGGTTAGGATAACGACTAGGCGGAATCTCGGTGTGATGAAAATGCGATAATATAGTGCCAGCACGGAGAGCTTGGTGCTGGCGATGGCAACATCGTAGAAGTGACTGAAGATGTAGTCGCCCTACCATTGGGTTCGAATCCGTCAGCCCATCTGAAGGTGGGTGTCGAGTTGACTTGGTTAAGTCTTTCGTACCATCATGAATGTTTCGACTTCCTTGTCTGGCAAGGCGGCGACATGTCGTCCAAAACCATAGGGAGGACCTGTCGAGGTGGATAGTTGGTTAATACACGATCCAGAGATGTCCACGGGACGGGCCGGTTAAGCGCACCGTAAACCAATCCACTGACGCAGACGCCAACACCAATGATCTATATGGAGACATTCGAGTCAGGATGTGCCCTTAAACCCAATTAACTGCTAGATCGCTCACCGTAGCCCAGATCATCACGTAGTCGTCAAAGGTCAAGCCATACTCCGAGGATGGCCGCAATTTGATCCAGAGTCGCCATACTGTAGTCAGGATCTCAACGGGGATGGGGACCGAGTATGCCACAGCCACCTCGGTCACACGCGACTGTGCCAGGTATGCCGCTGAATAGTTTGCCCCTGCAGAGCTCATCTTGGATGGCTACAGCATCTAACCGTCGGACTGTATTGCAGCAGCAGCAGCCGCATCAGCAGCAGAATTCTGCAGGTGCTCCCCATTGTGTTTTGTAGGAGGTGCTGGCCTGCTTACGGTGGGTCTGGCAGACCCCTCGCCCTCTTGTGTCTTCAATTCTTCATGCTGACAGCCTGACCAGGCCATTCCGTCGGCAGTCAGCCCAGTTTGTGCGAGATGGCTGCAGCCAAGGGAGCACGAAGGATAGACGAGGCGCTCTAATTGCGGTTTTGGCCCCACGCTAAGTATCGGAGATTGAGCGACTCATCCTTCAGGCAGTGAGATAACTAACTAGCCAGCTAGCTAGCAGACGGTGCCCAGTAGGAAGAACCGGCGAGTTAGTTGGAGACTAAGATCGATGGCCGGTGCAGAACGAAGCATTGGACCGCCCACACGTGCCTACCCCGTGATCGAATGGCGGCCGCCCAAATTGATTGCGATCCACTAGGAATCCGCTCTGCTGCTCGCCGGCATCCCACCGCTCCATGCTATCCCAACTAGTATTAAGTGCTGACCCAGTACCTCACTGCTCTGCAACATGCGCTAAAAAGCTTGCCCCTGAGCTGGATCTGGGCTCGGACGCCCTGCCGCTTAATTGCCGTTAGTAGGACTGCTCATCCCTGCCTCTTTTTCAAAATTTAACTGTTGTTCTGCAGGGAGCCCGATTCGGTGAAACGACTCCTTCATCTGACGGTCTCTGGTAAAGATGAAGCCCGGATACTGTTTGCTGCTCGCGGCCAGCGCGGCGCTCTCCTCCGCCAGCCAGCATCCCATCGTTGATCTGGGATACGCGACCTATCAGGGTTCTTATAGTTCCACTTATGACTTGAATGTGTGGAAGAGGTATGTCTGAAACACGCCCCCATTGACCAGCAGAAAGATAGTCTATATTGTGGACATGGCCTGATCTATCATCCAGTATCCGGTATGCAGCTCCTCCGGTGGGTAAACGGCGTTGGCAGGCGCCTGCACCTCCATTGCAGAACAACAGCCAGATCACATTAGCTGTGGACCAGCCCCCTGTCTGTCCTCAATCTGGGGCAGCAAAGACACCATACATCTACGGCTTCAACTCGGGGCCTGGCGATGAAGACTGTCTATACCTGAATGTCTATGCTCCTCCGAACGCAACGGACCTGCCCGTTCTGTTATGGATCCGTAAGTCTTCAAACAACTATGTAGCACCGTGTATCTTAGCTAACTGTAACGATCTATGGACAGACGGTGGTGGCTATGGACTCTTTGGTGCGACCTATGACCCCAGCCCGATGATGAATACCAACAACAACGGGTTCATCACCGTGGAAATCCAGTACCGTCTGGGAGCCTTTGGTTTTCTCTCCTCCGAGGAAGTCAAGGAACATGGCGTGACAAACGCCGGTCTTCTGGACCAACGCTTTGCCATCGAATGGGTACAGGAGCACATTGTCAAATTCGGCGGTGATCCTAAGCGTGTGACCATCGGTGGAGAGTCCTCAGGCGCCGGGGCAGTCATGCTACATGCGCTGGCATACGGGGGCCAGGAGTTCAACCTCTTCAACAACGTCCGTCTCTCCCATTTCCACCTCGAAATTGACTGACAGTCACCGCATAGATCATTGCCGCAAGCGCCTACTCACCCCCAATCTTCAACTACCACGATAAAGTGCCAGAGCAGTACTACAAAGACTTTGCTGAACTGGCCGGCTGTGGATTGAACTCCACAGCTATCAAGAACTACGCAACGACCTTTGACTGCCTAGTAGCAGCTCCCAGCACCCTCCTGCAGAATGCCAGCGCCACTGTCTCCACGTCCGGACTATTCGGCACCTGGGCCTTCCTCCCAGTCATCGACGGCGAGCTGATCCAAGAACGGCCCTCTGTGCAGCTCGCTCAAGGCAAAGTGAGCGGCAAACGCATTCTCATCGGCGTATGCACCCTCCATCCTCCTCAGTCCCCCAACACTCACTAACAATCAACCACAGAACAACGCCAACGACGGCGTCCCCCTAAGCAACCCCAACGTCGTCACCCGCCCGGCCTTCAACTCCTACATCTCAACCACCTTCCCCCTCTTCACCTCCTCCGACATCGCCCTCCTCAACGAAGTCTACCAAACCTTCAACAGCCAATCCACCGACAACAGCCCCCGCTACGACACCCTCGGTACCAGCGGCCCAACAGCCATCAATCAATCCGAAATGGCAACCGGCCTGCAACAAACGGTATTCAACATCTTCGCCGAAACCACCTTCGCGTGTCCCGCGCAATGGCTGGCCGACGCCTTCAGCCAAGAAGACGACACCATTTCCTGCTCCGATCCCCAACATCCTCGTCAAGCCTGGAAATATCAATACTCCGTAACACCCGCGTACCACGGCGCCGATCTCTCCGCGTACTTCAGCGCGGACGCTACCTGGCCCGATAAGGGATTCAGAACGGCCTTCCAGAAGATGTGGGGCCAGTTTATCATGGCTGATAGTCCAGTGATTTCGATGGAAGATGCCACGGCTGGAAAGGCGAATGCATCGGTTCCTGTTGTGGGTGGTGGTCGTAAGAAGGGTTATGGTAAGAATGGGACGAGGATGCTTGATTGGCCGAGTTATTCGCCCGAGTTCCCGGTTATGATGGATTTGAATACCACGGGGGGATATTTGGTTCATGATGTGGTGACGTCGAATCTGTCGTACTGGATTCGGGAGGGAGATGGGGTGGTGAATCATTTCCGGTTGGTTAATTCGTCTGCTTGGGAGGGAGAAAGAGGGGCTAGGTGTGATTTTTGGAGGGATGTTTCGGAGAGGGTGCCTCAATAGTTGGGCATTTATGTCTTGAGGAGGATTGTCTCCGGGAGAAACGGTTACTTTCTAGAGTCAACGCGCATATAGACTAGAGATAGAGTGTATATAGATAGTCATTTAAGAGTAGAGATACTTGTTCATTGTGGAAGGAGTAAACCATGTAGAGCGGAGGTTATAACCAATCATCTATTCGTATCGCTAGACTCCTCGTATCTGACCGTAAATCATCCAAATTAAATGCAAACTACCAGAACGCCATCATACGGCTCCTGGTCCGTGTCCAAAACTGTCATGATATGTGTAGTAGCGTAAGGATATAAGGTAGGGTCGTGTAACTCGTCCATCGTGGGTTTGAGGGGGAAACTAGCCCCAACATGCGCCAGTGGTCTATGCAGTCGACCAAGGAGATGTAAAAATAAGGAAAACGCCAGGGTATATCCACATGAGATAACACCGGAATAAACAAATGCGCGCAAATAATAGGTTATCAATACGAGGGGCAACCTGGAAAAAGGTAGGGATATAGTAGGAATAGGTTCCAACCAGCAGGGAGTGCAAGAATGCCAGCAACTAACATGAGAATAATACCTCACGATTGTGCCACGGCTGGGGTCTGCCAAATGGCCAGGGGAGATCCCGTCAGTCATGTTCTTTCTCATGTTCAGGTCGAGTACCCGCCCAGCGTTTAGCCCGCTTTTCTTCTCCGATATAGTTCTTGATGACGCAGACTTCCTCGTCCCGCTGCTGACAGACCTTGTGGCGGTTGAGGTGCTTGAACCGCGGTCCCACTGGGCCGTTGACATAATGATACTGACCAGCGAATCGATACTGTCGCTGGTCGCCTAGCGGATAGAACTTGTCGCCCCAATGGCCGTTGAAGTAGAACCACTCGATAGGGGCACTTGGCGTGGCAGTGGATGCACGAAGATTATCACTATCATAATCGTACGTATAGGCGTGGGCATTCAGAAGAGGGTCCCACAGGGGCCCGCGGTCGGTTTGGTCGTGCAACAAGCCCCAGGGCAGGATGTAGGCATGGATGCCTGGGGTGGCATACATGGCATGGGTGCCCATGGCGGAGTAAATCACGGGCTGACAGGGATCCATGGTTAGCGTCGGGAATCCCCTGGACGTGCGTGCGGGAGGAGAGCAATTGATATCTCTACTTACCCGCTGGCCGATCTTTTCAACGGCTTCGTAACTGTACGCTTCTCCCGCCGAGTGCGCGCTGAAGAAAAGCGCCTTGGGCTTGCCGTCGTGAAATCGCACCAGACAGTGCTCCCAGTCACCCACGTGGTTCCCGAACCGCACGTTCAGCACTACGTTGCCCAGATTGAAGCTGTAGAAATAAAACCAGAACGCATCTACGACGCCGTGGCCTTTGTCCATCACCAGCAGAATTGCCGGAGCGTTACTGCGCCCGCCAGTCTTTTCGACGTGAATAGGCTCGCCGCCGAACCGTTTGCGCAACTCGGTTCGGACATCCTCGTCAGCGAGGTCTTCCGGGCGGAGATACCCCAGATCTTCCGGAGACCAACTGTCATCCTCTCCCTTCGATGATGAGAGACGGCCTGTGTCATACCACTGGGAGCGTTCCTCTGGCGTGTCCCCAGGAATAGGCCCGTCTATCCGGCCATCCCAGTCAGGCCAAGACAGCTCAAGATCGTCATCTGGATCGTCGGGAATATTCTTCTCGCCTTCAATCCATGGCGGGCGATCCTCTACATTGTCGTTGCTAGTCAAGTACACGAACTCACCTTCCTGCCACTCGTTCAGCTGATCGAGGTCCTGCAAGGTAGGATGCTCCTCATCCGATTGAATGGGGGTGTAGTTCAGCATCGGGGTGACGTGGTAAAGATGTTCGGCAATGTCGCCAGGCCAAAACTGCTCATGCGAGGACAGGTAAACCAACGGCGCATATTGGAAGACATACTCGGGGATTTGCCGACGCGAGCGTTCGGCTTCATCCCATGCGGGCTGCTGGGAGTCGTTGAATTGCGCATCGCGCCAGGCGGCGTAGTGGGCCTCGTCATCGGGCGACCAGGGTCCCAAAGTGGGCTCGCGCTGGCCGTAGCGGGCCCGCACTAGGCGGAAGTGGGCGGTCCCGCACATGCCGAGCCACCGACAGGCCTTGCGATCCAGCCAGGACGGCGAGGAGGCAATCCAGCTCTGCTCGTCATGATCCTCAGCATACCAGATGAAAGCCGACGGATTTACGGCGCGCGCGGCGCTGTTGATCAAGACATAGGCAATCAATGAGGCGAGGGTGACAATGGCAACCCTGGTGGAGCGAATCATCTGCTGCACGATGCCGGGGGAAGCTTCAAGATCGGAGGAACTGGAACGCGACGAGGGGGGCACCACTAACCCGGACTGATCACCGGGAGTAGAAGTGGTGGACGGGGGTAGTGTGACCAGATTCCCAATCGGGACAGCTGAGGTGGGAGGAGCTGCAGCGACCAGGCTGCCGGCCAGATCGGTCACGGAGGAATCCTCGGGGGAAATTGCAAGAGGACGAGAGGCATCCGAGCCGAGGGGGGAGGGATGACAGAGCGACTGCGACAGTAGAAGCAGCGACAGCAGCAGCAGAGAGGGAGAAAAGCGACCGAGCCGGGCATTTGAGCCCGGAAGTAAAGGAAGCGGAGGAGACACTATAAGAAGCAGCAGCGGGCAGGCGCGATGACATTGTCAGTCAGCCGGGAAGGGTCGAGAACAGCAGGAACGGGTCTCGGAAGGTCAACATGATGGTACAGAAGGGGACAGAATTGGGTAGTGATTGGCCATGAGGGCCATGAGTAATTGGTCATGATGGGACGATTGGTAGGGCAGACAAACAACAAGGCCGCGGGATGTGATAGTGGATGTTTAGGGCTGAAGGGGGGGGGAGGGGGGAAGGGAAGAACAGGGAAATTCGGGCATTGGAGTGGCCGAGTCCAGCACAGGAATTTGCTGGGAGCAGCAGCAATAGATCGGCTCGCACGGAAGCGGATTAGATAATGGATGATGAGGCACGGGTTCGAATGGGAAGACGACGGATGCAGCTTGGATTTGGCTTCCGCCGGTTGCCGGATCGTCATAGTAAAAAAGAGAGGAAGAAAGGCAGAACAGCGATACGGTGAGAGAGTGAGTGGGCATGAGAGTGAGAGGGGGGAAAAGAAGTACGGAACACACGGAAGAAAAGAGGGGCCATTGACTGAGTGAATGAATCAGGTGGACTCACTGATCATGGATGGATCAATTCAGGTCGGAATATTGAGTAATGATGAAAAACTGAATTAGTATTTTTTTACTGTGCCTTGTGTGTACTGTGTACTGTGTACTATCTAGATGGAATGACCAAGTTCACAACTGCAACCGGATTGGAATGACAAGGAGAATTGGTGATGATGATGCAAGAAGGGGGGGATGAAGTCATCCGGTCGATCATCCAGCAGGGACTCACAGCTGCGATGGATGCAGCAGAGCACTCTGGCTAAGACAAGAGGAGAAATAACCCCGTCAGTCAAACTGGAGCTGGAAGGTGAAAACTGGAGCTGATGGAGAAGAGAGAAAGAAAGAAGGGACTGGAACTGGGATGAATTGGATTACGGGAATTGATGGATCCTCAGGGTCGTAAAGTCTAAGGGTTCAGTTCTGTCAGCCCTCAGCCTCTCATGGATGCCTGATGAGATGACAAACCCGATAGTCAGCAGGGTCTTCTTCTGCCTCTTGCCTCTAGACTACTGCCTCTTCTGCTGCATTCTATCATACTAAGGTAGCTAGCTAGCTACTAACAATCAATCAATCACGAGAAGTTATGGGAAGAATCCAGGATGATGACTGGCTGCAACAGCTTGCAGTGGAGTGATTCACCGCCAAGTCTGGATCGTCGGGCGCCGCCGCGAATTAGTTGCCGCCCTGCCAATCAATCCAATCATTCCTCCCAACTTGATAATTCTACCATCATCCTATCACTTTAGCTGCTTGCTCACGGTTGTCGCCAGCTGCATCCATGGCCCTCCCCACTCCCTTAATGCTGGATCCAGCCATGCTGGCCGATTCCAGTCTGGTCCACCCCGAAGACGATGATGATTCCGAATATGAATACGAATATCATCCCACCGAAACAGAAGTTCGTCCTCACCTTGGCAGTCTAGCTACCCATGCTGCCTTGGTTGTGATGCTGACAAGTCCCCATCTCACCATCACTAGACTGTCTATCTGACTCTCGACCTCACCTCCCTCCACGGTCCCATCCGCCCCCCTCGTCGCCGACAACCACAAGATCTTTCTTCCCTCCCCACCTCCAGTCCATCCACACCTTCCCAGAATCAGAATCAAAATCATCACGATGACCAACCCGACGCTGCTCTCTCCAGCACCGAAGCGGACCCCAACAACCCCTCCATCGCCGACCGTGTCCAAATCCTAGGCCTTCACACCCCCAACCCCATCATCTCCTACCAGAACCAAATCTTCAGCGGTACCTGGGCCGACCAAATCGGCACGGAGCTACTCATCGCGCGTCCTGAGGACTCATCCTCCTCACCACCGCACGATGCAGACCCCTCCTTCACTAGTAGTAGTAGTCCGGTGATCCCGCTCCGCCACACCCCAAACTACGACCTCCTCGCAGCCAACAGCGTGAAAATCCTCGGTCGCAAAGCGAATCTCATATCCAGCTCGTCCTCCAACGTCTACGCCGCGGATTCTGCCGCCGCCGCAGCAGAACAACCCAGCGACAGCACCACCACTCAGGGCGGTGGTGTCATCCGCAAAAACGCCCCGCAAACCAATCAAGCACGATTCTTAGACCGCCTTGCCAGCCTGAAACGCAGCAAAGGCGAGACCGACGCCGTGCGGACAACATTCAGCACCAAACGCATGACGAATCTGGAGGATCGGCTACGTGGTTGGGCTCGTACCGATGAACAGCTGGCACAGATTCAACGGTTAAACGAGCTGGCGTTATCCGGGGATGCGAACGCCATGGCGGAGCTGGAGGGACTTTATTCGCGGTTGGGCGGACAAGATGAAGAAGAAGAGATTGATGAGAATGAGGATGAGCTGGGACAATAAGAACCCTCTTACTTCGTATCTCAATCTTAATCCCATGGGGCTTGTTTGGCTGGTTCCTCTTGAGTGTGTTAAGCTAAGCTTAGCTACATGAGAGGGAAAGTTTCCTATCAGTGGAAATATACTTCCGCGATACGAAACCACACTGAACACTGACTAAAAAAAAAGGTCAATCATAGTACTTTTGAACATGATTGATCTACGATGATCCAGACCCGACCCGACCAGACCTTCGGATCGGATAGGATAGTTCACAAAAGTCATGTACACTGAAGCAGACACGTCACGTGCCTTAGCTTGGAACATCCGATGCTCCGACCGAGATCGACCGAGGTCAGGCTCAACGACACATGCGTTCGTCCCACTGCAGAACAAGACCTTAAACTCGGGCCGGGAAGAAGCTTGCTCACCCCAACACTGATGGGTGCATTAAGTCAGGATCATCATCATCCGCGGCAAAGTTTCCACCGAACTGAATATGGCAGTTGATGCGCGTCGTACGAACCGGTTTGCGGCGTGATGGCGTCAGCGGATTCTTTTCCTTAGGGAGCTGCAAGGTACATCCTTGATTTGAAGGTGAATCTTGATTTTCTTCTACTATGAGAAATCCCTACATGTGATAGCGTCGATTTGATGCAGTATGTGGGTATACTATACTGTGACTATATACACTGTACTATGAAGGATGAATGTGATCATGATGAACGAGATACCGAACTACTACCGTAAAGACTCTCTCTCCCAATAGAACGAGTAACGATAATAGTATACACATCTATTCCCAGTAACTTCAAATAGTAACAAATAGACAGCTAAATCAAACCCGAACACTTGAAATAAAGCAAAAAAAAAAAAAAAGAAAAAAAAAAAAAAGTAATCAATCACATTATCACCAAACACCCCAATTTCCATCCATCCATCCGACCATCCATCCATGAGACGATGCAATTATCCAAACCAATACCAACAAATCAACCAACGCTAAACCCCATTCCATGAATATCAAATCAAATGTCAATGAAAGTAATAGAAGAAAACCAACCCCAACGTATCCACTAAACCCCTTAACCTAGCTTCATCCATCATCCTAGCATAGTAGGCGAAAAGAAGAAGGGGTGGGAAAGCTTCAAGCCCAAAACCTCCTCATCTCCACAGGCGACGGAGGCGGCGGTGGCGGCAGGGGGAATTCCCATTCCAAGGGTAGCTTCCCTTCTGTGTGATATGATGGAGAGGTGGGAGGTGTAGGTGTGGTAGTGTCGATGGAAATCGCCTTGGGGATGTGTGTTGTGGCGGAGAGGATGGCGCGGGAGATGGTATCTTGGGAGAGGGGGAGGGAGAGGTGAGGTCTCCGTGTTGTAGTTGTTGTTGAGGTGGATGTGGATGTGGAGGGTGGTGTTGGACAGCGGGAGGGAGACATTTTGATGGTTTCCACTTTCAATCTTTAATGTAGAGAGATGAAGAGTTGTGTAGTTGTTGGTTGTGTAGAATGAAGGTAGTAGTATATGGTGATCAGGAACAGAGTTTATAGTAGTAGTGATGGTAGTATGTTAAGTTCCTATAGAAGAATCATGTCAATGATCTGTGTCCTGCATGTGCATATGTAGAACATATATATATATATATATATAACCGAGTGGGAAGAAGCAAAGAAGAAAAGGAAATATCATATGTGATGAATGGATGGGATGTATGCCGATATAGATCCTCCGGAGTAAAGATATCATGCTTTGCTCCGAAAACCGCCGAGGTTAAATCAAAAAAGTAATAGATGACTGGATGGATGGGTGGGTGGATGAATGGATCCAGTTTATTCTCTCATGAGGGTCCTCAATCTCAATCCTCCTCCTCTAAGCCGAGGATTTTGTCCGTGTTTGATTGAGTGGTGATGTGATGATGGTGTGTTGTGCAAGGGCAAAAAGGGAAAAAAAAAAAAAAAAAAGAAAGAAAGAGGGAATAATTGGCTTACCTCTTCTCTTTCTTCACTATTGTTCTGTATAGGCTATAGTTTGGTTGTTGGTGCTGACTATAGTGGTGGATGGTGGATGGTAAAGTGCCTCACTTGGAGTAGAACAGAGTGAAGATGTACGGGAACCAAATAACTATCAAGTACTAAGAACCGATTAGTACTCCAAGAGAGGACGAAGAACGTTTGAAGAGAAGAAGAATGGGAAGAGAAATTGCAGACAGAGCAAGAAGAAATACCCGCCTAAAATACCTTTTTCCTTCTAGTACTACCACCACGACTCAGGTACACCTAACCTACAACCCTACTAAGCAATAAATAGCTTGCTACGTACTACCGAATAAAGGAGAACGAGAAAGGAACCTAAGGATTGGATGGAAGGATACATCCATCCCTTCCCGTTGCGAGGCGAAACCGAAACCAAAAAGAAAAAAAAAAAAAAAAAAAAAGGAACAACCGCCTCACCCTTGAACAACAACCCCCGGAGCCAGGCGGCGGCAGATGGACCCAGAAAGTCGGGTCCAGGCCAGAACCCACCACATAACTACTAAGTACTACCCCAGTTGTTTTTGCTACGTCTGGGCAAGGCGGGATGGTATGGTAGGACTGAGTGGGCATGGGGCATGCTTGGACGGAAGGACGGAAAGACGGAAACTGTCCCGGGGATTGAAATGAATGGGGGATTTGACTTTGGCTGGGGAAAAGAGATCAGCCCGGAGAAAGAACAGAACAGAACAAGACAAGACAAGACAAGACAAGACAAGACAAGACAAGACAAGACAAAAAAGGATGGGGAAGGGGAGTTGGGGGTGGATTTTGGGGAAAGAAAGCAGAGATGCAGACTAGACTAGTTTACTGTTACGTGTGCAGATGTGGAGAAAACAAGGGTCAAAAAGGAACTGACTAGTAGTTCAATGGCTGGAGTTACTACTTCCCAGTGGTTTTTGAAAAAATGGTTTCTACTTACTCGGTTCTCCATATTTCACTAGATACTACTATCTACTCCGTTCTTTCCCCATACCTTTTTTTTTTTCTTCTAGTGATCGACTTCGGGGCAATTCAGCCTGAGTTCCGGGAAAGGCAGCGAGTAATACTAAATACTGAATAGACTAGAAGCCCTAGAATACTCCATCGTGCAGAATATCCCATAATCCAGTTAGTACCGCTACAGTGGCGATTACTGTACAGTAGTAGTATGGAGTAAATGAATGGATCAGACCACGTAATCCTTCATCATCCATGATGTGATCTCTCCTCTCCTCTCGCCCCATTCCCTGGACACCTCACCTTCTAGAAACACACCAACTAACAGCACTAAACAAGTCCTGACAGAAAGTACGAAGCACTGCTACTACTACTTTTTACCTCTTTAGTTTAACCCACCAATCCTTCGATCCATTCATTCATCCATCCCACAGGATTGCTGCCTTCATTGCCATTTCACTCCGTGGCAAAAAAACACACGCACACACACACTCTCTCTCCACAACTCCGTCCAACTCATTTCAGTAAAAGCCCTGCTACGTACGTACTTGCTAGCCAGCAAGCAGCCAGCCCCTGCTTTGTTTTACTACTACTCCCACAGCAGCTTCACCCACACCTCCCCCTGGATTCATTACCAACCAGCCAGTCAGCCAGCCATTGCAACGTAATCACCAAATAACTTACCTCCTACTCAATAACATAGTAACTATCAACCCAACTACTCACAGGACATGGCAACTCTCCACAATTTACCCCATCCGTCCTTATCCCTCGTACCCCGAACTCTCTTCGTGTAACACAAACAATAATCCCCAAGAAAGAAAGCAAGTAAAGTAAAAATATACGAGATACATACATACAGATACTCCGAATCTCGAAAGCATCATGCTACATACTAGCCCTATATTCACGAACAAGCTCGACCCAACCCACTGGTCAAGTAACTCCGTATGACGAACGAACGAACGAACGAATAAATGAATGGATGGATGAACCATTTCCCACCCCTAATTATGCCCCACACTAAAAATATTTAAGTACGATCTAGTTCATGGGAGTTGCATGATCGGCTACATGTACTGTATGTTTTTCTCCACAGTCCAATCCGGGCTTGCGAGGCTCTGTGCGTTTTGTTTGTTGGCGGGATACGTAGTGAAGTATGGGGTAACTGGAGTAGCCTGCATGGTTCTTTGGGGAAAAAATTGGGGGTATGTGTTTGTTTGTTAAGGGTGTGCAAGCTATGTATAGTTCTTACTAGTATATTCCATACATACTCGGTACTCAGGTGGAAGTTATGTGGATGTCAGTCAGCTGCGCCAGGTTGCAGTGGCTTGGTGCAGTGACTTGGTGGAATTCTTCAGATACCCCTTAAGTATCTACTCCGTAAGTAGTATACTAGTATTTATGTGGTAGAGTTTAAGATCTCTTTCGTCTGATAGTGCAGAATTCTACTATGATGCTAGTGGGTGGAGGGTATTAGTTGCAGCTTGGCTATTTTGATATCCCTTTGGAGATAGCTCTACACATCGTACTTTCGTATTCAAACAAATCATCTAAAGTAAAGATTGCATTGCATTATACAAAACCCGCCCAGCCCGTTTTAGCCATAATCCTCTCTTGCCCATCTCACATTATCTATACACAGTTACAATCATCACCCCCCAGCAAATGAGATGAGACATCCCCATCACCAACCAACCAACGCCAAACGCCTCGCAAACCGAATCAGTCAAAGCATCACCCCTTAGCAGCATGACTTCTCAAGGGATTCAAAACTACTCCTCAAACTTCCGCTTCACCCCATTACTCCCATTAACCTGCGCCGTACTGCCGGGTCTTCCTCGCTCCGACATCTGTGCCTGTCGCTTCTTCCACGCCGTCTTGATCGCAGGAGCCACCCGAATCAGATCCTCCTCCGTCACCCGGTCCTGGATACTCTCTAGCACCTTCTCCACCGTCGAGATATGATTCGCATCCGCCTTGTCATCCCGAATGCGATGAAACCGCCAGCGCCCCTGCTCATCCTGAGCGCACTCCACAATCGCATCATCCAACGGCTGCTGCAGCGCCTTCATATTCTCCCACTCCTCCGGCGAGACATACATCTCCCCGAAGGGGCGGTACTCATTCGAATTGAGCATAACAAACAGATGAAAGATAGGCAAGGCATCATAATCGTAATACGGCTCCGTAACACCCTCAGCCTCATCGTCCGAATCCGGTTCCAACAGGGGAAACTCCAAGCGCATTCGAAAATCGATAGTATTCTCACTAGGCGGTTTCCACTTGAGGATATGTTCATCCGTACCGATGCGATAGGGGGTACTCCGACAAGTAAAAATCAAGCCATCATTGCCATGAATCTTCTTCACCTTGGGGATAATATCCCGAAACATCATCTCAATGCCGTAACTAAACTGCGTCGATTTATCCTCCACGGCAAAGATCCGATGCTGCTTCTCCTCGGGAAACCGATCATACAGCGCATTATACGGCTTGAGCACCTTCTCCTTGAAGTACGCGAGCCGTTTATCCAGCGTCCGATGCATCAAACTTTGCCCATCGAGCACCAAGCAGTCAAACACAAGGTACTTGAGCTGCTGCGTGCCATCCTCGTAGGTATCATTGACCAGCTCGCCGTCGACCAGCGTATCGACATGGAAGCGCTGAAACGTGTCATCGTCCGGTAAAGGGAAATGCAAGCCCGGGACGTAGCGGTAGTCGTTTTTGCGATCAATCAAGTAGTGGATTTCAGGAGTGTCGGAATCCGGTTCGCCCCGCGCAAAGTACATCAAACATCGAATTCCGTCGGTCTTTTCGCACACGTAGTAATCTTCTCGTTGGAGCTCGGTCAGATGCCGTGTCGAGAAACTGACGGGTTGCGCGCCGGGGAAGTTGAGATTATTGCGGCCGAGGAGGGTGGCAACTTCGCGACGGAATTGGTCGGCGAGTTCGGGGTCTGCTTTGATGCCGACGGCATCGAGATCGGGGACTGAGTTGCTCATTGTGGTCGGACTGAATATTTCTGTATGGGAGGAGGGGAGGAGTGGGTGAGGTTATGAGGAATAATGGTCTGGAGAAATGGTGGTCACGCTGGTGGTAGAGCTTCTCGCCCGCAGGCGCAAGGCGCAAAAGGTGCTCAGCAGTAGGTGCGTAGAAGGAGAACTATATAGGGGCGTGGTGGTGGTGAGTTGGCGTTGGTTGGGAAAGTGAGAGCAGGCGCATTGAGGTAACGAGGGTAGCTTTGACTCCCATCTGCGGAGGTTCGGAGATACTTGGTGGCCTGAGGCATCACGTTGCCGTTCTTGTCGCCTGACAAGGCGATACCACGGTGGAGAATGGCGTTTTTATTGACTTCATGCAAGCACAGTAAATGCCGTAGACTTTGCATTGATGTATTACCCAACAGCCATGAAAAAAGACTTAGCATGCAGAATGAATCTCATTCTATCAATAGGGCCAAAGAAGCACCGACTTAATTTACAATAATGCACGCCAGCAAGACTGAGCGCGGGGTATCTTATCGAATAGCAAACCAAAAGACCCAAAACCCTTCCAGAAACGCCATCAAGCATCGCCCAAACTCCCTGCCCATAAGCGGGCTATATGTATATCCGATCCTGGGAGCCTTTCATCACTCGTTACCCAGCGAGAGCTCTACGAGCTAGCCGCCACAGGCACCTTCTTGGCTTCAGGTGCCGGTGTCTTCGCACCAGCATCTGTCGCATTTTCCTGCGTCTCTGCCGGCTCCGGCTCATCCACGGCCATAGGCTCGGGCACTGACACCTCCTCTACAGGGGTGAACAGGCTGCCGCCATCCGGAAACGGAGAGGAGAGAGTATCTCCTGTCGAGAAGAGCCCGCCACCGCGTGAACCACCCAATGCATGGGACAGCATCTCCTTGATGCGCACATATTGGTACTTCTTCTTCGTCGAGATCAACGTATGAGTCACCATCGGGTATGGATGAGAGCGAGAAATGGCCGCCATGACAGTATCTTTCTCTTCGTCCGAGTCAACAGGCCCATTGTTATCCAAATCATCTTGTAGCGGAGCGTTCGCATCGATAGCAGCCTCTGTAGAAACCAGCATTAGCATTATTCAACCAAGCCCAGACTCGGGCACCATAAGCCACAAAACCACTTACTCTGCTGCCTCGCCTGATTCTTCTTCTGATACGCCTGCAACAGCATATCATACGGCAAGGAACGCCCCGGAACGGCTCTCTTCGCGCCCATCGAATGACTCTTACAAGTCAACGACCTAGCGCACTGCGCACCATTCGGCAAAGTAACACCACACTGCTTCTCAACATCAACAGGGCCCTTCGGTTTAGGCACCTTCGGTTTGGGCTCCTCCTTCTTTTTCTTCTTCTTCGGCTCCTTATCCTTATCATCCTCACCGGCCTCCGTCTTGCGCTTCTTCCCCTTTTTCGTCCCATCCTCCGCCATCCCCTTAACAGCGGACTTTTTCGCACTCTTCTGACCCTTCATCGAATCTTCACCACCCTCACCCTTCTCACCAGCACCCACATCTTCATCACCGTCCTTATCACCCTTCTCCTTTGCGCGATTCGCCGCATCTCGTGCCTCCTTCTTCTTCCTGGCCTTCTCCTGCTTCGCGCGAATACAACCCCGAATATGTTCCACCGCATTCTGCTTCAACACCGGCCTCTTGCACGTCTTACAGATGACCGTCTCGAGATGATCTTCTTCGCGGGGCTTCCCCGTCGGGAACGCAGCCATAGTCTTTTCATCGATATCGGGTAATATAGGCGACGAGGAACCGGGGGATTCAGGCACTATAAACCTCGCAACAACTTCCATCAGCATACCACCACTAAACCCCATCCCCAGACCAAGGGGAAAGGCAAAGGGACAAAACAAACCATCACCCTTCTTCTTCCCGGACTTAGCATTCGCCGCCGACTTCTTCAACTTAATCTTCCCAGGTTTGGTATCCTTCTCGGCATACTTATACCCCGACGCATCGACCAGACTCCCCGCCGGGGTAGAAGAGGCAGAGGACGCTACTACACCAGTATTAGCATGGTTCGTAAATATAACAGCGAGTATCTTCGTGGATTTCCCCTAAATCATCATTGCGTGGTGGGATTATCCGGAGGGATGGAGGGGAGAGGGGGGTGCCTATAACGGACCTCTGCCGCCGGTAGCAGTAGCCATGATTATGAAACGAAACGACCGACCACCCACACACGCGCGCGCGCTTTCTCTCTCGACCGTCGGAATTCAAGGAGCGATATCGTCAAGGAAATGGAAAACAGAATAGAGTATGATTGTAATTAAAGCTATGTATCTAGCTCCGACCGTGAGGAAAAAGGGGGACGGTGACGTTGCTGGGGGAGGTGCGGTATCTTAGTTGGTCGAGGCTTGCGCTGAGCACGCTCTCTCTCACTCTCTCACTCACAGTCCGGGGCGCTCCGCATTTGGGGAGGTCACGTGGGTGGTTCGTTAAGTGGTGGTCGGGTGGAGGGGGTGTGAACGTCTGGGTTATTGGTGTGAAATAGTTTTGCTTGGAGATGTTATTGTTGAATGATGAATGAGAGTTTAGTGAGGTTTGTTTGGGGTATTGTGGTCGCTGTGTTTCGGTTGATTCCTTTGTTGTGTTGAAGGAGGCTGCGGTGAGTGGATCATGAGTAAGGAGGGATGATGGATGGGTTCAAGTCGGCTTACTTGGAGACTAACACAACTATTCTTCATGATGGTGTTGAGTGAGAAAAAAACCCTCTTACATGCTTGATTATGTGAAATGGCTGTCACTGTCCACGTTGGCCAGTTAAACGTGTTACTTTAATATGACTGGCAGTTACATCCGCCTTGTGGTACATGTTTATTGATACAATGCAATGCAATATGCAAACCCGCCAATATCATATGATATACAATCCGCCTACCCTGCATGCTTCGAGAAGCACAAACTACTGTTCGTTCCTCCAAATCCAAAACTGTTTGTTAAAGCCACGTCAATGGTGCGCTCCTGGGCCTGTTTCGGGGCATAGTTGCAGTCAAACCCATCAGCCAACCGCTCCAGATTGATTGTAGGTGGCATCACATTCTGGTCTCGGCGTTAGCAGTGTTATGTCATGTTTACCAGGGTCGCTTACCTCGTTAACGGCGAGAATCGAGAACAAGGCTTCAATGGCGCCTGCACCACCGAGCAAATGGCCGACGGCTCCCTTGGTGCTACTAATGTTAACCTCCGTCGCCCGTTGCTTTCCTCCCGGTCCCAGGAGCAAGGACTTGATGGCAGCGTTTTCTGCTGCATCTCCGACCACGGTCGAGGTGGCATGTGCATTGACATAGTCGACTGCGGAAGGTGGGAGTCCAGCGTTTTTCAGAGCTTTCCTCATGGCTAGGAATGCGCCTTCGCCGTTCTCCTTAGGTGCTGTCATATGATGTGCATCACCAGAACAGCCGTAGCCCCTCAATTCGGCATAGATTCGAGCTCCTCTTGCTTTTGCGTGTTCGAGTTCCTGACAACAGATTAGAAAGGTTCCATCAGTAAGCGTCTGTTTTGGGAAATACCTCCAAGACCAACATTGCCGCGCCTTCACCGACCACAAAACCCTCACGATCCGAGTCAAACGGTCTTGATGCCTTTTCAGGCGAATCATTAAAGCTCGTAGCCAAACTGCGGGCTCGAGCAAAACCTCCGACTGCTAGCGGATGAATACAAGACTCTGCTCCGCCGGCCAACATCACATCTGCATCACCGAACGCGATGAAGCGGGCAGCATCGCCTATAGAATGAGCCCCAGTTGTACAAGCCGTTGTTGCTGAGTGATTTGGACCCTATATCATTAGCAGTGGAAGACCAGGCGTAAGGAAATGCACTTACCATGAATCCATACCTCATGGAGATGTGTCCAGCCCCGAGATTGATCAGAAGCTTCGGTACGAACAAAGGTGATACTTTGCGGTAGCCCTATGACTTGTGAGCATGGCAAATGGATGATAGACATGTCGTACTGACCCCCTTGTCATATGCAACAACTGTGTCGTAAATCTCATCAAAGTTGCCAATGCCTGACCCAAGGCAGACTCCCTGGCAAAAAGTTATCGAGATGATGTCGAAAAGCACCGACAATACATACAGTAGCTTCTCGTTGTTCAAAATCTGTAGGCTTCCAGCCCGAGTCTTCGAGAGCTTCTTCTGACGCAGCCATGGCATACTGAGCGAACCGAGCCATCTTGCGCTCCTCCTGCAGGACATCAGTTACAATCCTAATAAGCACTATAGTATGCCTACATCTCGACTTAACCACTCCGAAGCCGTCCAACATCCATCCTTTCGTGCACCTTGCGGCACCACTGCTGCGATCTGACATGGCAGATCTGCAAACCTGGTATCGCGATGGTTGACATTGACGATGCCACAGTGACCATCCAGGAGACGTTTCCAAGTACGACGGAAACCTACGAGAAATTACTTAGCAAATATAGCAAGAGCATTGATCGTGTACAGTTGCCTTCCTGGGCATGGATATGAGGTAGTGCAAGGCCTTCCCTTTCCGGAAGAGTGGAAGTGGAAGTGGAGACGCTGGGGACCGAAAAAAAAGATGGTAGAACCACGGCCATGACGAGGTTGTTTGGGACATGCTTAATTGCGCATGGAGGCATCACTCACCTACTCCTAGAGGTGTCACTGCTCCAAGACCAGTCACGACAACACGACGCATGGCATTCTGGGGATACACTGTACGTGATTACTATGGTCGAGGTACTTCACGTCTAGTCTCGCTGCGGGTGGTTGGTCTCCGCAGACTGCAGACACTATACCGATGTTGGGGAAAAGCGGGAGAGACTAGAATGAATGGATGGAAGAAGATGGAAGAGATGAAGTGGTGAAGCTCAACGCAGCCAATGGACGAGGCGAGAAATGGGGGTCAAGGGTGTTCCTTCCGCATTGAGACGATGAAGAAGTTGACCAAAAAGGGAAGGTCCGCACGACGTCAGTGACGCCAGGCACAAAGGCATCAATATTTCCCTTTACGGCCATATCCTGGCCAATGAGGGTCAATCTCCATATCGATAAGAGATAAAGGCCCATCATCCCCCAGTGGCCATTATTATTACTATTCTATTCATGGCATGTATTTTTTATGTCAACGCGACTACCACCGCTATTTAGTCCTCTCCGGTTGCTGCTCCGAATTTTCCCCCTTTTCTTCTCTTCCCTATCTCTCTTACACCCCCAATACTCTCGAGTGAGGTCCTCAATCCCGTCATGAAATCCCTCACTTGGGCTGCTTGCCTGGCACTGGCTGGTACAGCCTTTGCCCACGCTCACCATGACCACGAAGAGGTGCCAGAGCATGTGCGCGAGGAGTTGCTGAGGAAATGGGACCAGGAGGTAGGCATCCCAGTCCCAAACCACCTATTTCGCATTCACTCACACACCATTTCAGTTCACCTTCTCCGGCATTGCCAGCTTTGCCCACCTGAAGCCAGTCAAATGCCTGATCGAACCCGACGAACGGTACGACATCGCCGTCATCGGAGCCCCTTTCGACACGGCAGTCAGCTACAGACCAGGTAAGACACCCAATAACCTCACAGTCTGCCCCCCAAACCACTAACACCCCTCCAGGCGCTCGCTTTGGTCCGCGCTCCATCCGGGCAGCTAGCGCCCGCCAAATGGCCGGCACGAGCTACAACACCCGAGCGGGGATCAACCCCTACGCCTCATGGGCGACAGTCAAAGACTGCGGCGACATCCCGATCACCCCATTTGACAATGGCGTTGCGGAGCGGCAGATGTACGAAGCCTTCCTGGAACTGGGCTCTCGCCCGGCCCTGACCACCGCGTCCTCCAAGTACGGCACGAAGGGCATCTCAGCGGGCAAATCGAAGCTCGTCACATTGGGAGGCGACCACAGTGTCGCACTACCAGCACTCCGCGCGCTGTACCAAATCTACCAGAAGCCCATCACGGTGCTTCACTTCGACGCGCACCTGGACACCTGGAACCCCGTGCGCTACTCAGCCTACTGGACCTCCGAACAAGCGCACTTCAACCACGGCAGTTTCTTCCACAAAGCCAGTCGCGAGGGACTGATCTGCAACTCTACCTCCGCGCACGCTGGTCTCCGCACGCGTCTGACCGGCGTCGACGACAGCGACTACACCAACCCGGGCCCGGAGCAGGGATTCATGCGCATCCACGCCGACGACATCGACGACCTCGGCCCGATGGGCATTGTGAACCGCATCATCGAGCGCATCGGTCTGGACTCCGACCAGCCTGTCTACCTGTCCGTTGACATCGACGTCCTGGACCCCGCCACTGCCCCCGGAACTGGTACCCCCGAGCCTGGTGGCTGGACGACCCGCGAGTTCATTCGCATCCTGCGCGGCATTGAGAAGCTGAACATTGTTGGCGCCGATATCGTCGAGGTGTCTCCTAGCTATGATAACAAGGGCGAGACTACGGCCTTGGCGGCTGCGCAGGTGGCGTTTGAGATCATTACTAGCATGGTTAAGGCTGGTGCGGGTGAAGAGTTGGGCGGATGGTATGGACGGAAGGTGACGCCGGTGGAGGAGACTGTTGTTGAGGAGGAGGCAGAGAAAGCTGTGGAGAAGAAAGAGGCCAAGGATGAGTTGTAAATGAGATATACGATATGAAGTTATGTGAATGTATGTATGTATAATGAATGAGTTGAGTTACTAGTCAAGCCTGATGCAGGTACATCATGAAATACATAACATACTCCTAAGTCTAAGTAATCTTACTGTAAACTCAATCAACTCATCGAATAGGTAAATAAATCCATATCAGCAAATACTAGATACTATATAGACCAGACTAAACAATTAACTACTACCTCACGAACCAGTAACAACAACCACAACAACAACAACAACAACAACACAACATCTAACCATAATATATAAAGGGGTGGGTAACTTGGTCATCACTATTGTATCTGTTATCTAGTCCAGGCTTTGAAGACAATGAGCAAAGAAAAGGAAAAAGAAAAATAAAGGGCTGCAGCTCGGGAGAACAAATTGCACAGCAAATTTGGGACGGATGGGATCGGCATGATAACAGATCGCAGAGTATGAGGGACATAAAAAAAGAAGATAGAAAAAAAGAAAAAACCATCAGCCAGCCAAAACAAGACGCCTCGACTTCCAACGCCGATAGAGACGATGAGAGGTTCGAAAGGGAGTAAAGGGGGGGTTGTTTGAGGAAGAGAAAAGGTGGGTGTGTGTGTGGGGTTGTGGAAACGTGTTGGTAGAAGGTGAAATGGGGGTAGTTTAGGGAGGAGTTGACAGTGGGGAAAAAAGGTGGAGGGAACACAGTGAGGGGATAATGAAGGTCGGAGGATCAAGAAACGACGCTGGCCAGGTGGGACGAGACGAAAGTCAGGAGACAAGAGGTTCCGATAGAATGAGGAAGAGCTCTCGATGGCAGGTCTGCTTGAGGTAGACAAGGCTCAGCAGCGCAGAGACAACCGAGCGAAGAGGGAAGAGCACACTTGGGTGTTACGGGTTGTAAGATGTGTATTCACTCAAGAATCAGTGAACGAACACAGAATGTCAAGTCAGACGTCGGTCGAAGAAGCCAGCCACCTTTGTACGAAAGAATCCCCAAAACTCCATATTGCATAGATAAAGCACATTCAGTCTCCCAAAATCATACGACGTGTCTGCGATGCATCAATGACAGGCCTGGAACCCTCCGGAGCGTACGGGCCTGCCCTGTAAGATCCCGGGATCAATTACAACAGGACGCACTTCTTCGACTTCTTGGGAGCAGGCTCGAGCGCGGCAACAATGGCCTAGAGTAAAGATGTGTGAGTAGATGCGACGATGCGGGATGTGGCGCGACACTAACCTCGTCAAAAACATCCTTGAGCTTGTACTGCGTGAGAGCAGAACACTCGACGTATTTCACTGCGCCCAGCTCCTTGGCCATACGGTCTCCATCTTCCTTGCGAATCGGTTGCATCTTCTGGCGGGAAAGCTTCTCGCGGACCGCGGGATCGTCGCGAAGATCGGTTTGGGTGCCCACGATCAGGCAGGGGACACCGGGGCAGTGGTGGTGCACCTCGGGGAACCACTTTTCGCGTACGTTCTCAAAGGAGGCAGGCGAAGTGACCGAAAAGCAAACGAGGAAGACATCCGTCTGAGGGTACGAAAGAGGACGGAGGCGATCGTAATCCTCCTGACCAGCAGTATCGAACAATCCCAGGGTGTAGGGCTCATCGCCAATCCTATTGCGCAACGGGGTTCGAGTCAGTTGCAGATTCCGATATTTGTCCACAGACGCCATCGCATTTGTCGAGCCAGCGACATCGGGTGCACCAATAACGCTATTGCGAGCGTGATATAGCGCACTCCGACAGAGTCCCGATATGAAAACCATGTCTCAAGATAGGAGGTCCCTAACTTACATGACCGTGACGGCATAGTTATCGAACACCGTGGGAACATATTCGGAAGGGAACTTGTTCGTCGTGTAGGAGATCAAAAGGCAGGTCTTGCCAACGGCACCGTCACCGACGACAACACATCTGCGACAAAAGTCAAATCATGGTCAGCCACTTGTCGCTCGAAGAAAGAATGAATGTATAGGTTTGCACGGAGAAAGGAGAGGGAGAAGCAGGATAGAGGAAGGAGGGTTCGAATGGGGGAGGGGAAAGAGAGGAGGAGGGGGGGAAAGTGATTGCGGAGAGAAAGGGATAAGATGATGAAGAGAACAACGCACTTAATTGTTGCCACGACCATGTTGTAAACTTTGAAGAACCGTGAAGTTTGCGGGAGAGAAGGTGCAGAGAATCACGGAAGGTCGTCTGTCGGATGCCGAAAGGAGAGCAGGGACAGGAGAAGCAGGAGATGCGGTGAACCAGGGGGGGGGAGAGGGAAGAGACGAGTGAGGGGGGAAGACCGATTGGGTGTTGAGAGAGAGAGGGGGGAGAGAGTGAGTAAGTGAGTGAGTGAGGAGGAAGTGGAAGGGAACGAGAAGGTGAGGCGGCTAAGATGGAGAGGACAGACGCGGTGGATGGGCGAGGCCGTCTGGATTCACGGATGGGGAGGTGGTGTGCGGTGAATGTCGACGGTGAGAGAGAGGGATGGTTGGTGAGGAAGCCAGCCAATGTGGGAGGGAGGAGGCAGTAGGCGGAGGACGGAGACGATACCTTACTAGTAGTAAGGAGAGGAAGGAAAAGAAGCTGCTGCTACTTTTCTGCTTTCTGCTGCTGCTGCTGCTGCTGCTGCTTTGCTGCTTTGGCTTGCAAATGGGGCAACCCGCACCGCACCGTTACTTAGTTAGCTCCTGGTTTAGTTATCTCTAGTTAGCAGGTTCTTTTTTATCGCCCGCCTTTTTTTTTTTTTTTTCACACCTCTGACAACAATTTCTCTTTTTGATGGTTGCGAGTTGCGCCACCGTTTGAAGTAATTTACCCTGGGCTGTTGATGAAACTCCCAAAGGAAAAGACTTCCTCACCCCCCCCCGGTCACGCTCTTTTTCTTTACCCACTGAACGGCCAGATGAAAAAGCAACACAACGGCGATCCACAACCTAAGATAAGAGACAACTCACAGAGATCGGACTAAGGCCAATATGACGGCAACCTAGATAAACCACCCCCTTTTATTCTATCCTGTCGCGATCCTTCTCTCTTCCGTAATTTTTTTTCCCTTTAGAATCTCGATCGTCTTGTCTTCCGCAACGATAGCGTGATGCCGAGGAAGCGCAGAGAGATGAGATGTGATGAGATGATAGTGATGGTAGTAAATACCAGACCGAGGAAGAGAGGGTGGAGGAAGGAGGAGAGCCAAGTCAAGTCATCCAACACCCAAAAGCAATTAAAAACCGCAACTTGATCGGATCCGATCGATAGAATAAGACGAAACAGAGCCGTGGTAGAAAAAATGACGAGAGTAAATAAAACCGATGATGAAGAAAGGGATAAAGAGAAAGGAGGGAAGAAAAGCGAGGCCTACTCTTTCAGTCCATAACAGTTACTTAACTACCTACTTACTACTTACAAACTCCTACAATAACCGATCATGCTCCATCAAAAGCAAAGCCATCAATCTCATCACACACTCTCTCCGGGCCCCAGGCTTGCCTCGGAAGTCAGGCTGGCTGTCCAGTGTAAGGTAAGGCCAGGCAGGCAGGCAGGCAGTAATGATCCTAAGGCTCAGGCGAAAGTAAAGTAGTAAAGTTAAGTAAGGTTAGGTAACACCTCCAGTTGGGTAAGGAATCAATCATAATTTCGCCATGAATCCCGTCACACTGAGCATCAGATGCTTGAGCCAATCAATCTAGCTTGCCCAGACGGTCGCACTGACTGCGCCTGTCCTAGCTTGATTCGCTACGCGCCCAAGGAGGAACAACCTAGCAGTTAGTGAAGCTAGTAGTCAGTAGGCAGTAGCAAGTAGCAGTGATTGTGATCAACTGCGACCCCGAGGGGTGTCATCGACGAGGGTAACAATGAGGCCAGGGTCAGGGCTATGCCATGCCATCCCATGCCATCCCGACCTCGCACGGGGCTGGTTGGACAGCACCGACCGCCCTCTTCATCTCGTCTATCTAAGTAATGGCTTTGTACTACTAGACTATAGACTAAATAGTATTCAGCACTGCAAACGCCCAGACCGACCTCAATAAAACGCCCCCGCGCTAAGTTTCATGACGGGGCCCAGATTCCACCCTGGGGATCGGTACATATCAATCTGCTTTCCCTTCTTCATTCCCCCCGGTCCAATCCTCAGCGCTATTATCGTCGCACCACTACAGCAACCAATCAGAACCTACAGAAAACAAGGCGCACAAGTAAAATTCCAATCAAATAGTACCAATGCTTGCTATATATATATATATGACGTGACCCATAAATCATCTAGTCTAGTCGTAACATCTATAATATCATCCCGCAGGATCATCCGCTGCCGGCCGTTCTCGCCGTTGCAGCTTGAGTTTCATGGCGCAAGCCATCAAGGAGAATCCAGAACGCCAAGTGAATGCTCGCACAAACGGCACTGTCGGCCTCAATCCAAAAGCATGAAAAGAAATGGCAACCAATCAATCATCAATGTATATAGTTTGGATTGTACACAGTCCATTTTCGGATCCCCAAGTCATGGGGTTTTTCACACCGCCTTCTCTATCCCATGCGGGTTTGCGACGGTTGACAGCAGGCGAAATAATAATGGAGTGCCCTTGCAATCTAACCGGGATGCTCTCCCTGTATGTGTTTGTACAATATGGCAGATTCAAGCGAAGGGTACATGAACGCCAATGCGGTCTGTCAGGTTCGTTTCGCACGTCCCTCGGGCTCACCCTCATCTTCAACTGGGATCGGCTCGTGGTCGGATGACTCGCTCATCTACTCCATCGTTAATCAATTGGTTCAACATCAACGCCATCTTCACAAGCACATACCTTATCCAGTTTGTAATTCGTCATCAGTAGACTGAGCGGGATCAGCGGAATCGTGACAACGAACGCCAACACCAGGAGCTTGTTCATGGTCTCCTGGTATGCGCGATTGATCGCTACCCGGACGGGGGATCCCATCGGGTAAGACAATGCCTTGGTCAACTTCCCGAAGATTTCACCCGCATCGGATTTGAACTCGTCAGGGAGGTAGAGTTGCAGCTTTCTCGGAATATGATGTGTCCAAACGGCTCCTGAAATGGCTGCTCCAACGGCCCCACCCATCTCCATGGAAGTCAAAAACATTGCGGTCGCTGCAGCAACTTCTTGGTGGCTAGCAGAGGCCTGAACGCCCAACTGCACTGGAACGTTGAGGAGTCCACCGCCCATGCCAACGATAATCTGCGTACCCAAGATCTGCGCCGGTGAGCTTCCTTCCTTACGGTAGAGCAACATCAACAGAATTCCCCCAATGTAGATGACACAACCGCAGGTGACATAGATCCGGTACCGGCGCGTATATTTAATGAGCAATGACACGACGAAGGCAGCAATAGTCGACGTGAAGGCAAAGGTTTGGGTCACACGGCCAGCTGTGGCAACATCATAGCCCTGAACAACCTGCAGGTAAGAGTAGAGGTAAGGCTGAACCGAGAAATAGAACGCCACTAAGACGAATTAGCAGAGTACCTTGATTTGTGAGAAAGTGGAGTCTTACTGAAATAGAAGAATGCCAGAGTACACCCTGCGAGCGCTGTTCGGTCTTTGAGTAGATGCAGGGACAACAGAGGCTTGGGAGCCAGTTTCTTTGATGTTTCCCAGGCGGGAAGCGCAAAAAGGCAGAGAATGCCAATCACAATCATCGCGATGATGCTGCCATTCTTCCATCCATTCTTGGCATTGGAAGCAAGCGTAAGAGGGACCAAAATCAAAGTCACCGCTGTTGAGAGCAAGATCAGACCGAACATGTCAAGATCGTACCAAGTGTGGCGGATAATTGAAAGGAGGCCTCGTCGATGAGGGTGTCTAGGCTTGATCAAGTTCAGTCTTCGAGCCTTGCGTTGGTTGAACAATAGCGAAAGTGCCAACGGAAGAAACGAGGCAGGTAGGAGGATCGACCACATTCCATAACCCCATCGCCAGGATGTATGCTGAAGCACTGCATTTGCAATAGTCGGGCCAATCCAGACCGTGACCAAGAATGGAAGCTCTGGTAGAAGCGCCAGGAGCGCACGGTTCAATAGGCTGCTGCTGTCAGCAATAAACACCTGTTGAAGTATCTGCAAGCCGGTAGATCCGGCAGAGTAGAAAATCTGCGCAGAGGCATATGTCTGAACGTTTGTCGACGCAGCCATTTGGATGTATCCTAGAACGTATATGAGGATGCTGACACAGAACGCTTCGAACCGACCGAAGACGTCGGCAACCTTAGCCATAGGAGGCTTGATAACAGCTACGAGGGTCAGCAGAGAATAAGAATAACCCCAAGGGAGAAATATACTCACCGTTCACCACATTTTGAACAACGAGAACCGTAGAGATAAGGGAGTGCTTGCTGAAAGCACTGGTGGCATAAGCCGAAAGGGACATCACGGTTTGGCTTTCGAGCGAGGTACAGAAAGCCATGAGGAAGATGCTTCAACACCATTAGCAACCACGAAGGATATTGAGAGCAGACACCAATCCTGATAATTTACGAGGCTTACCTGACATATGCTATAATCAACGACCGTGTTGTCCATGTCAGATTGATTGCTTCAATCTTCCGAACACCCTCCTGAACCGAATCCACAGAGGATTCTACTTCACTATCATGACCTTCAGGGTCGTATTCCGCCTGAAGGAGGCGCTCCTCCGCCTCCCTGTTGTCTTGATCCATTTGATCGAGGGTACCATATGAGACTGTTGAGCGGTGGTCAAGAAGGGGCATCGCGGCTGCGCCGTAATCGTTGATGGATGGTATCGCTGGGTAGCTATAAGATGACCAGGGTCCATTTATTGCGACAGGTCGTCAAATACTTCGTCGTGGTGAAGGTAGCAGATGAAGCAACAGTTTGAGTCCGATAGTTTCAATGTCGAAGTAGCAGGCATGAAAAGGACGGAGCAGGCTGACGATTGCAAGGCTAAGCGGACGTAAAAGGGTATCTGCGACCTGTACCAGCCAGATCCACCAAACGAAAAAGCAATACACTAGCCAACGAAGAGGGGGTATCAAAGTCTAAAGAATAAGCAGGGTAAGAAAAAAGCAAAAGACACTAGCAAGATGGAGCACCCTGAAGCCAGGTTTGGGTACCACATGCATCAGTTAGGTCACCAAATCAAGCAGCGGAATGCGCAGCACGCGTGGATCGCCAGATCTGGCGTACAGCCCGGAGAACGGAGGCCAAGGGGCTCAGCTATGAGTCTGCAAGCCCAAATCAGGCTCCCCGATATGATTCACACCACTGGACACGATCGACAGGCCGCACTTATGCAAGTCCAAGTGGGAGGCCCAGGACCTAGCCTATGGGCTAAACGCCCGTGGCCCAGAAGGGTAGTGTGGCACCCGCTGAATTGCTGCACCAGATAGTCCGAACGGAGCTGTCAATGTTTTGTTTTGTCCCACGCCAGTCGTTGGTCGAATGAGACCGAGGGGACTTTCGGATGGGCTGGATGGTTGCAAAGCTTGTGCCTCGGCCACGGGCACCCATTGACGGGGAAGGGGCGGGAGTTTCGTTTCGTAGACGGATAGAAGGGGGGAAATGAGGAGGATCGAGTGAGCATGTACCCCTGGGCCTTGCTGCAAAGAAGGCTTCGACTGCAGGAGTTCACTAGGGAAAAAGCGTGGTGGTGTTGGTGGGGGGGGGGGGAAGGATAGTGTGGCAAGGCGACCGGGATTCTGAATCCTACGCAGGCGGGCAACTGAACATCAGATATGATAAGATCACCTGGTCCGGCGGTCGGACCCGGAAAAAGGAAAGCCTGGGATAAACAATAAGATGGATTTTATATTATTCGAGTATATTACAATGTAGTTCTTGTGTTGAAGATAAAATAATAAAATAAGAGAACAAAGAGTATGTGCAGCATAAGCATATATACTGCTGCCCTTGTTATACTGTTCCCTTCAGACCGCCTGACATTCTGCTCGTAAGAAGAATGAAGGCGCGCATCATCCACGCTTCCCCCTTGCAGGCCGAACCTGACTGATCCAACACCGTACTACTACTATACTATTGCACAGCGTAATAGTACTACTCCATTCTCTTACATTTTTCACCCACTCTTTGAATGTCTTATGGAGACACAGAGTAATTGTAATCACGCCAACGAAAGAAATCAGGGATCTCGGAGTTATTTGATTGCTCAGCAAAGACTCTGCGTAATCGTCAATGAGAAATCCCGGCCCCATCGCATGATTGGGGGAAGTGGCACAGCCGATGCTGGATGACTCGGGAACAACCGCTCCTGGTCATCATCCGTCGGTCACGGGGTGATGCATAGTCTCCGCAGCCTACAGTTTTACTCTTACCCCTCGAGCAACGATCATCCCGTGTGAGTAATAACAATCACCGGATCATCTGGGTAAGACCATCCTGGATAGGAGATTCGACACTTTCGAGGGGTGCGAAACTCCACAATGAATATTGACAAGAAGGCGCGAAAGCCGCAGGAAATTAATGCGATATTTTTCTGGTCGGTCGTGTTCACGGAAGAGTCAAGCCGAACTTTAACGATCCACCCACTTACTCAAAAGGGTAAAGATATTGTATTGGGCTTCAAGTTCGGTTCGCAACCCTCCGGAATGGGTACACTGCCCACTGTACGACACCGCTGTGGTAAAGCTTAGCGTTGTTTTCTTCCTCGTATAGGTTGCACACGGAGTTTTCTTGCGGTTGGTTAAGATTCTTCAAGTGCTACTACTTTTTCTTCTCTATTCGCTTCGAATCGGATCAGTTCATATGGGCTGCAGTTCTTGCATATAGACCAGATACTATTAGTTACCCTGCTCCCCTCTTCCACCCCCTCTTTGGATTTTAATCCCTCATCTCCCACCCAGCAGATAGGCCATGAGCTCGATTCTCGAGAAAATGTGAATATGCTGGCCACAAGTGACGCCCTGTGCTGGTGTTATTTCATGTGATCTGTTTTGCAGAAATCCATGCCCCCAATAACAGCTGGCGTATTACCTATCTATGCATTCAGTCATCCATGATGGTGGTCGGTGCTTCTGGGGATCGAACCAGCGACGGTAATGGAGCTGGCAGATAGCCGGACCCTCAGTTATGATTGGCAAGCATTTTCAGTGACACTCGAATACTACTATCCAGCACACATCGAGGACTGCTACTACAAGCTTGCAAATTCAGCAGTACGTTTTCTTACGGTCTGGGACTGAGATTGCATTGTACCATTCTATTTCAGGTAGGGTACCTGAAATCCATCATCCGAAGTATCAACATTATAGGGACTGCCAATCGACTCGGGACAATATCTAGATGACATGACCACCATGGACATTATGCATAAGATACATTTGCACACAGGACATCCATTAATCTGACGTGTCGAGTATCAGATGGCCAAAGTTCACCACCAGGTCCTCCCCCCCCTCTTTCGAAGGCCGTGCTGCATAGAGCCCAACCCAAAGGTCTTGAACATTAGGTTCCTCGAACACCCAGGTGACTTCCCGAAGAGGGGATTTCTGGATGCCTTCCACAAGATAAATCCACAGGCTATTGTCTGACTCTCGGACCAGCTCTAGTGTCGCCGCTCCACCTCCTGACGGGACAGGCTGCAGACTCCAGTCCGCCCAGTTGTCTTTGGTGACGGTACTCAGGTGAGGTCGGCCACGGGTGAGTTCGATGCCTGTCTTGACCCATTTCCGGGTGCCTCCCGCACCGTTGAGGACAAGGATGAGTCCACCCTGGTCATAGTTTTGCTGCCAGACTGCATTGAAGGCGACTCTGACCCGTTTGAACGACTTCAACGGAACACTCCGGTATAGAATCGGCGCAGTGAATGTGTCTGTGGATGGAGGTTTGGACCAAGCATCTGTTTGAGGGGCCGCTCTGATGGAGAATTGGGCGGGGAGGATCCCATCACCGGGTACCTTCTCGGAGGAATTGGCGAAAGTGAACTTGGTCATGATTGCCGGCTGGTTCCGTGAAGAGGACGCTTTGGCAATGTCTGTGAGATCCTCACCCCGTTAGACGGTTTCGGACTGGAAAAGGGTATTTGAGGGAGGGTAATTGGAAAGGAAGGGTAGGAATGAGATGGAGTTATTCCAAAGGAACAAAATACAAAGGTCTTGAAGGAGAAAGGAGAAACAGAGATGGATGATGTGAGGAAGAGCAGAGGTCTCTTGTAGCCAAATGGCCTACGTCATATTGATTGGGGCAGCCAGCGACGCCATACTAGTAGTAGAGACTCCGAGCTAAAGCCAGCATCCGGATTGACCTGGGCCACAATGTACTCGAATAGGTATGCGGTCGCAGGGAGATCCTCACCGTCTGCGGTACAGGGTTTGGCCTATGACAGCTATGACTCTGGGTGAGTGGGGTAATCGGAGACTACGGGGCGATTAGAAGCACGACGATAAGGCCGGTCGGAAGGTAACTATGGGGCAATTGTCTGGTACGACTTACTGTTAAAAGTAGGTAGGCTTGATAGAAATCCCCCGGGGTTCCCGGCCGTTATCAGTAAACTCACTCCTCACTTGGTATGGTTTTGAGACTTCTTTAGACACATTCCCCCCATGTGGTCTGGGGTTCCCTGCAGGGAGTCCCTCCTCCCACAATGGCCAGTTCCACGATGGCCGGCAAAGCACGTGAGCGGGGAGACTCCTTTTCCACCGATGACATAAGCAGGCGTGCGCTCCCCTTGGTGGCAAAGGGGAAAACCCCGTGGCCTGGCGAGGCAAAGTTTGGGGAGAAGAGGATGGTTTGTTTGCCTGGTTGCTGGCCTGCCTCTGGTTTTTCCATGATCCATTGTATCCTAGGCATGGGCTGAGCAAAGTGATTGCTTCGACTTGCCTGTCAAGATCTGTTTGCCATGTCTATTGGCTACTATTATCCAGATGATTCCAGGAGAGTGCCCCTGTGGTCGCGACTCTTCTCATCAACTTATGCCGGTTATCGTCACTTGAAGCCTTCGGGGTCGAGGTACTCCGGTCGCTATCGTCGTTCTTTATTCCGCCGCATCTGCAACTATGTTTCTGCCGTTATCGGCGTTATATTCCTTCTCATCGTCCTGACCTCCATATTCCGGCCCTCCTATACCCAGCCGCCGCCACATTACTTGTCGCTTCGGAATGCGGTGTCTCAGTCAACGAAATCCGGCCGAGGCAACATCCGCAATGAAAAAGTCTTCATCGCAGCGAGCTTATATGACCCTGATGGCGATCTAGCACGAGGACATTGGGGGGACAGTGTGCTTGAGCTGATCGATCTGCTCGGAGAAGACAATGTTTTCTTGAGCATCTATGAGAACGACAGCGGTCGAGATGGAGAGAGTGCGCTTCAAGATCTGGCGGATCGGGCCACATGCCAGAAGTCCATTATTTTCGAGCAGCATCTGGATCTGGCCGGTTTACCGACAGTTGCCGTTCCCGGCGGTTCAAGGCGGATCAAACGTATCGAGTACTTGGCGGAGGTGCGGAACCGAGCTCTAAAACCGCTGGACGACCAGCCGGGAGTGCGCTACGACAAGCTGCTCTACTTGAACGACGTTGCATTCAACCCGGTGGATGCGCTCCAGCTTCTGTTCTCCACAAATGCCACGGATGATGGCGTTTCTCAATACCGGGCCGCGTGCGCCGTGGATTTCATCAACCCATTCAAATTTTATGACACTTATGCGACACGCGATCTGCAGGGCTTTGGCGTGGGCGTGCCTTTCTTCCCGTGGTTCACTAGCGCTGGACAAGGTCAGAGCCGCCAGGACGTACTAGCTCAGAAAGATGCTGTGCGGGTGCGGAGTTGCTGGGGAGGAATGGTAGCATTCGACGCGCGGTTCTTCCAGCGCGATACAGATTCATCGGTCATGGATGTACAGCCTCAGCTGCCTGGAGAGGACAAATCACCTGCCCGGTTCCGGGCGTCACATGATACGTTCTGGGAAGCTTCTGAGTGTTGTCTTATCCATGCCGATATTCAGAAGCCTCAGCCGGACCCAGAGAAGATCACAGACACGGGGATCTATATCAATCCATATGTCCGGGTTGCGTACGACACCCGCACCCTTTCCTGGTTAGGGACTACGCGGCGGTTCGAGAAGCTGTACTCTTGGATCCATGATATCCTCAACCATTTCGTCGGCATGCCTTGGTTCAATCCTCGGCGAACCGAAGTCCCCGGCCAGATATCTCAGGAGAAGGTCTGGATCCCTGATGAACATGAAGAGGGGAATGGGTCATTTCAACTCGTTGATCGGGTTGCAGGCAAAGATGGCTTTTGCGGACGCCCGGGACTCCAAGTCATCATCGAGCATCGCAAAGAGGGCCAGAAGGGATATGAGGAGATTGAAGTACCTTCATAAGGGATTTCGATCAATGTGTAGATATTCCCTGCATGCATATTGCATTGTTCTCTTTACTGTATAGGCCACGAGTTATGGGTACATAAATTTTCATCTATAGACGTCCATGGACATAGTGCAATCCAAATGATATCACATTTCGAAACAACATTGGATGGAACAATGATGCTTGTAGATCTGTATTACGAAAACGCCCTCGAAATGCCATTCACCGTCGAGATCACCTCGGTCACAAGCTATTTTGGCGGGACTTGCCAATCATATTAGACTTCAAGTGTTATTCCCTACTATGCTATTTATATTGTAATATACTAGCCCCTCTTATTCCTTTGTCTGGCTTCCTCTGCAGTTGCTGGTTCATCTTTCTTTTCATCTGTTGCCTAGCATCCTTCCTCTTACAACCATCTTCCCTCTTGTTAGACACCTACATATCTCCTAATATCCCATCTCAAACGTTTCATAATCTTCCTAGTTATCATGGACAAGCGTCCGGTCCCTACAATGGAATTTGCCAGCAGGGTCACCAGTATAATCTACGGTGTCGTCGGAACCTTCATGGAGAAGACGTCTTTCGGTCTCGAAGAGAGCCGACATGCTCCCAAGAAGACACATCTCTCGGTCAGTCTCTCTCTTTCCTGCTGTTTGTCTTGTACCGGCCTTTTCGCCCATTCAATACGTCTTGTTGTAATTTACCATAGCACGGTGAGAGTCTTCTTGCTGGGCTGACTGCTAGACCTGAACAGGAACCCCCTCTTCGTCGTTCAGGTAACGAAGCCACGCACTTCACTGTCGGCGAAAATAAAACTCGCCCATCCTCTGCTCCTTATTTTCCATCTCAGTCTTCTCCGTCGATACTTCCCGTCGACACTTTCCTTTCCACTTGTTCTCTTCCTTCTTCTCCCTTATCTTCTTCGTTTGGCAACACCATGGAGGACAAGGAAAATACCAAGACGTTCCCTGTCGCCGATGTGGACGACACGGTCAGCTTCATGGCTGCTGCTCGCTCCTTGAAGCTGCCAAAGACTTATGGCACTCCTACTGTTGCTGTCGACGCGTCCAGTGAGAAGGCCAGTGTTTCAATGAGTCGTCCCGAGTCTCGTGCTGATGCTGATGTTTTTGGTAAGTATCATGCGACCACAGCCATTGTGAAGTTTTGACGCGACATATCTAATGTTATTGTCTTCTGTAGCACCATCCGGTCAAAACACTTATGACGACGAGTGGAGTATCAAGCCTGATGCCGAAGAATCTGAAGTGAAGCCCGAGACCCCCAAGGCTGGAGTGTCCAGTGTTTTTGGTGACTCCGAGCCCCAGGACTACAATGCTGCTGCTACTATCAGCGCTGGTCCTCGTGGTTCGGAAGCTGTAGCTTCAAGTGACGCCAGTGAGGTAGAGGACCGTGAGAACCTTACTACTTTCAAGAGCTGGGGCACCCCTGCTGCTCGTGACAAGCCAGGTATCATATATCATATCCTATCTTCCGGTGGTTAACTTACTTACACGACTTGTTTTAGCTTCTCGTGTCCGTCGTATCATCCTCCGAGGCTTGCCTGCCACCTGGTGCACCCCTGCTAAGGTTCTGTCGCTTGTGCACGGTGGCAATATCGAAAGTGTCCACGTCCATGGCAACGGAACTGCTCATATCCTCTTTTGTGAACATGAAGCATGCCAGGCCTTTTACGACAAGTACCCAAACGGCATCGACCTTGACAAAGAAAGAAGGATCACCGTGTTTGTTGAGATGGGCAAGGAAGTTGACGTGGTCAGCTCCCAGCTTTCTTTCAACCTTTCTGTCGGTTCAACTCGCGCCGTGAGAGCTGTCGGAGTCGACATGAATGCCAGCATGGCGCAGCTGTACAACATGGCCTGTGGCAGTGGTCGCAAGGTTGAAAAGATCCTGGACTCATATGTGCCTGGAGATGTGAGTCTCCTTCCTTTATTCCTCTTGTGTTTAGCATACTCATTTTACTAGGCCCGTAACGTCGTCTTCCGCTTCTGCTCCATCGAGGATGCTGTGCGGTTCCGCGGGATTCTCGTGCGTGATCCTGAGTGGGAGCACTGCAACGTTCAGTATGCGACAGACCCGTAGGTACCCTTGTGTCAGTCTATAATGACTACTGCTAACCTCACTCAGCTGCGAGTTCGCTACCGGTATGCACATTGACTGAAGTCAAGCAGACTATGTTTGGCTACCTACATATGGGGCGGTTTACCAAGATGGTCATGTATAGGGCGGGTTCGAATATAGGTAAAATGGCAGGATATGCAGGATGTATCTGGGGTTGGGGAAGATTGCTTAACGGACAGGCGTTGTGGTAACCTGATGGATTTATTGCACCTCAGATAGTTAATAAAAGCATGCGACATGCATTGATGTAGTTCCATAAGGCTTGAATCATGAGGCAAAAGTCCAATACCAAGGCATTGATTCACTATAGCATGGTGTATAGGTGACGACTAGGCCTAGCGATTAGATCTCTGTAGACATATAAGCGGTAGACATATCGCTGACCCTTCTAAACCTGACTCTTTTCAAACGGTTCGACGGGCATCAGCAACTTTCGATACAACTTTCCCTCATAGCAAATTTCATAATACACAAGGTTGTGGCATAGCATACCAGTAAATCACAATACAACCCCGGACCTCTCGAAGCAGATTCATGACAGACAAGTCAACTTCTTCAACTCCGTTACCCTGGTCCTCAAAGTTTGACTATTCTGGCAAATAGACACAGCCTACGTACACTGAACCTGAATATAATCATTCATAACACGCCCTCGAGAGGTATAGATAACAAGAGAGAAAGGATGGAAAAGAAGGGCCTAGAGCAAGACGCATTACCTTCCCACATGAGAAATCTTGGAAAGCCAAGTAACAACTGGAGTACTAGCCAACTGTCCCGTTGTGGTTAGTCTACATTACATATTCATATGGTATGTAAGGTTCATGTCCAGCTAGTGATAGACAAGCAGCAAGGCTACTCACATATTATCTTCCTCTTCTCATCTACTTCTAATTTGGCATAGAATTCCCTCGGCCATGGTCAAATACCTCGTCGAGAGGCATGGAGATATTGGAGCGGTCAATACAGCATCCACGATGACAACATAACGCTGTATGCTTGGCTACAGTGAACCTTTAACCCGAAGCAACTCTTTATCTTCTTCGTTCTTTGCACAGTTTGGTGCAGACTCCTTATCAGCTCTCAAATGGGGTTCTTTCGAGAGGTGGCCCGAGAGTCAGCTTATCGGCCATTGCACTATCGCAGTGGCTGTCTACTTCCTCATGACAACTCTTTATATTCATGAGCGAAGGATTCGAGGGATACGAGTTAAGGCAAGCCACATTACATTGATCTGTCTCAAGTGATTTTGTCAGTGCTTAAGGGCTTGCTACGGACAAGCTTATATTTCTCAAGGCTCATCATGGGACGCCTTAAGGCTTCATTCCTGCGAGGCTCGTCATTCAGTTTGACACTGTCATCATTGTGTGTGAGCAATCTACTCTGCAATTCTCTGCTCTGATCAAGGAACTAGTCTAACTTTTATAGTTGCTGCATATAGTTTTCTCGTTGAGATTAAGTTCTACTACGCAATAGAGATCAAGTGACGATCAGCCACGACGCGCTGACATGGCACAACAAGTGGAAGGCTAAGAAGGGGAAGGCTTAGAAGATTGACAAAAATCGGACGAGAAGCAGCGAGGAGACATTCAAGGTCAGCGTTCCCACCAGATGAACGTCATGATGCAGTCGGAAACACTCTCACAGGGTAAGCAGCCCATCGACAATTAAACCCTCAACTCTGTGAGTCCGGCTAACGAGTCAATACCTCAACGACCTGCAGGATGACATGGATGTGGTACCATATCATCTCAACGTGGTATTGCAGTACAACATAGCAGGATCAGAAAGTTCCAGAGTCTACAGATTATCCTTTGGTCAATGTACACATCTAGAGGTACATGGTGCACATCATCCCAGCCAATACCCTGGAGCTCTTGTGTATGGTCTGATCGTCAATGATACTCGTCACTTGGACAACGCCGGCTACCCTCGGGGCTGTCTGCTCCTGCCAGCGAGAGAATAGCTTACAGAGAGGGCGTGCATGAAGCTACAATGCCAGCAGCATTCGGAGCTTTAATGTGCGGCATTAAGATCCAGGGGGTATGGCTGCCAATAGCTTTGCTGAGGGCAGCAGACAGCAGCATGGTCTAGTATTCTCCTCAATTACCCTTATCAGTCAATACTTGAAGGTCCAACAAATAGATCCTCGCTGAATAAAGTAAATAATAATTGAACTTAGAAGCCAGTACTTTGGCTTAATCCATCCCATGTCTGCCTACAGAAATAACTCAACTTGACCCTAGTAGATAGTATATCCGAACATCGTATAGTACAAAATATATATCGAGCAGTATTATACATGATCTACCAACACTACATCAGTCACGCCATGCACCATCCTGAGGAAGCAAACAAGTAAGCTATAAATGCTCTTCAGATAATCATAATATCGCAACTATGCCTTTCATCAAGAAACTGTCTGCCCATCAACAGTACAGACCAATACATACCAGTACACGAAACCATACGCCATACATAACACGTATACAATACCATACACCGCCAAGAGACCTCCCTCGGACATAACGGACATAATAACCCTTCTTCTCCATCTATCTCAATGACCAAGACAATTGCCTCAATCAGAGTAGCAGAATAGTAAATTATCAAAGTCGAAATTAGATACGAAAATAGAGCAGAACAAACATACACATTCCACCGAAGCAGTCCTATTCCCTCTCAACCCCAACAAACACCCACACACACAAGCATTGCCAAAACCCGCCAAAGACCGATCTCCAATCCAAACATTCCAATTACCCAAGCCAAGCCAAGTCAAAACCACCACAGCATACACAACACACATACATAAATTCTAGCATTCCAAGCCCAAGAACTTATTCCTCTCAATTTTCAAATCCCGAAATGCAAAGAACATGATGTAACTTTACTTTTCCCTCCGATTCAGTTTTTTTTCCTCTCTGATCCAGAAAAAAGTCTCTCCTAGGAGTAATCTGATTCAAAATGAACTGTTTCCTAATTCTTCTTCTCTCCTTCAGTGAAATGATCTGCATTCTGCAGGGCTTTTTTCTTCTTGTCATGACTCGTGAGTCACATATGTGTGTACCCTACATATCCCCTATCCCTTTCTTAGGCGTTGCCGTTGTTGCTGTTGCTGGTTTTGATGCTTGCGATGCTTGGCTGTCTTGTCTGCTGGTTTTCTTATCTGGGGGTTGAGTATGTACCGTAAGTAGTTATGGGTAAAGGGGGTGCTTTCTCCGAGGAGATATATCTATCTGAGGTCATTCCATTTCATTATGTTGCATGGTAGGTTGAGACAGACATGAATGCATGCCGATATACTACTTGCATGGTACATAGTACGTAGGACATACTTGGTATGAGTGATAATGTACATAGTAGTATCACCGATGATTCTCCATTTAGTAGGATCCTGTCTACCTACCTGTCTGTCTGTCTGTCTGCCTGCCATTGCAGCCAGGTTCGAATGATGCATAGTTGCAGAGTTACATGTGGACTGTGTGTGTGTATGTTGGGTCGAGGTGTGTGTGTACTGCCTGCACCGGAATCTCGGACCGGTAAGTAGCTAGGTAGGTAGGTATGCTCTTCCTCCTACTACTAATACTTTTCCGGTACGGGGAAGAAGAAAGGAGGGGAACTGTGGTTTAGTTGCAATGCATTTCCAGGGTTAGACTTGAACAACTGATTAGTATGTATGTTATGTTACACTACTTATGTATGCTGGCTGTAGTGAGAAAGAGAGGGGAAGGGGGCAAAGGGGAAGGGGTACACAAGATGGAAAGTACTTATGTATGCACCTTCTCACATGTAAATGTACTGCTACATACCTGAGTATCTACCCACCTACCTACCTACTTACTCTACGTAGTAGAAGTACCAAGTTAGATGCATGTGACTACTACTACTTCATAGTTATGTCGATAGAGGGGACATTAATCATCTACTTATGTATGTTATACATAATATACTACTAATGAAGAATCAGGTTGACTGAAGAAGGGGTAAGTCGAATATCTTGGTATTCTTTTCTCCTTACATGGCAGTTTTCGTGTTCACTATGGATACTACCGTAAGTAGCAAGTATGGCAGTTAGATGATACGTAGTACTTAGTTACCTACCTACCGACCCCCGGATATTTTCATTATGGCAAGCGAATAGAAAGAGAGGCCAAGAAGAGGGCAGGCCGGGGAAGTGGAAGGAAGAAGCAGCAGAAGAAGGTAGTATTTGTCATTGTTTGTCGCAGACTCGCAGTAATTACTTACCTCGGTCGGAGGGTACATATCCAGCTAGCTAGTTAGTCATTTTAATTATTTACTCTGCACTAGATTCGATAATAATCCTGTCTGCTATGGTTTTGTTTATACGAACACGACAATCATATCACAACAAAATATAGGTATTTACAATAGCCGATGTTGAACATTGTTTAGTTAGTAAGTTAGTAGTTAGTAAAGTGACGATCGCTTTTTTTGCTCCGCACAGCAAAGCAGCACGCGGGGCCTTGCCCGTGTGTACATACATCCATGTAAACTAAAAACTACATACTACTACTAACACGCTACGGAGTACCTTATAAGGAAATTGCCTGAAACAACAATGAGTCCAAAACCCATGGTTACTAACCGAATCCATTCGGTGCTCAATCCTGGGTCGGCCGGCCGACCGACCGACCGACCGGCTGGCTTTGTCAGTTCTTGTCAGTCGCTGTCTCTGTCTGCCTGTTTTTGGTGTCCACTTCGAGAGAGGGTAGGCAAGTATCCTTGGGTTATTGGCATGCAATAATTAGGCTAGACAAAAAGACGGATGTATCTTTCTGGGGCTCTCCCCTCCCGCGCCGCCAATTCTGGATACAACCCTAGGGTATGTCGAGAACAAAGAAGGGCCAAGTTGCGAAACAAGGTCGAGAACGGGGGGGTTAGCCTTGTTTTCCGAAGTGGATACTTGCACGGAGATCACCGAGAAGGGAAACAAAGAGAAATTGCTATGACGGGAGAGAGTGAGAGATATGTCTCGTTGGTATTACTACGATGTGTGGGGTGGGTTTTGGCTTCTAGCGATCGTGTAGATGGTTGGCATTTTTTGTTTCGCTGGTGAAAAGAAAAGTCGGGTGAACCAGAGGTTGAGAGATGCTTAGCAATGGGGAGAAACCATGGGTTCTCCGGGGGTGGTCCGAGGACTGGACCGAAGCAAGGAAGGGAAGGACTCCTCCGTGGGTTTCCTTTAGCCAAGAAGGTCAAGTCAACAATTTACCAAGTCAGTAATAATAATGAGGTGGTTAGAACGTAAGGCAAGTCAACTAAACGAGTGTGGATGGTGGGTGAGGCATTCTGCATGACCGTGTTCAAAACTACTCCTAGTTGATAAAATCGCTAGTTAGTATCAGTCCGGAGTTAGGAGTAGTGAGTATCTAGTGTTACTCTAAATTAATATTCCGTCTCTTGAGCGGCTCCATAACCTCTGCTGGAGGGTAGAAGAGGAGAGGGGGTTGGTGGTCGAGAGTACTCCGGAGTCAAAAAAAGACGAACAGACGAGGGAGACGAATGACCCCAACGAACATGGATCGGAAAGAGAGGGATGAGACAGGAATCCGGCTGCCTCCATGCAGGAGCAGCAGCCCCAGTTGTGCGAGTGCGAGAAGAGACGAAAAAAAATAAATTAGATTAACTGGGACAATCGGTGCAGGCCACCGGCTGATTCTCGCAGCGCGAATACTACATCATGGACCCGACAGTCTGGTAGAGGGTGTGATAGTTGGGCATTAGTAGGCAACCTTGAGCAGGTTCCGTCCAGCTGAGGGGTTTTCTGAGTAGGCCTGGTAAGTTTGGCAAATGGTCCCCGAGGCTGGGAGGAGGAGGGGGGGAAAATGTGAGGGAAATTGCACTCGCTGTCCACGGTGGGTTTGAAAAACCGAGGATGTCTTGAACAATGAAAATATTCATGAAGCTTTTCAACACAGTTGCTTAGATATTACTTTTTAAGCCCTACGTAGGTTAAAAGCTGGCTCGAGCTGGTACCTGACTGACTCAGTGGATGAAAACGGTTAGGCATTTCTTCAGTCAAGATTAAGGCGTGGTAAGCAAGGAGTAAGCTTACCTGGGGTACGTCCTTTAGGGGAGGTACTTTGCTTTGCCCGTGGCACCATTTAGGGTGAGTCCAGCGTGACACTGAAGAGGCGGCGGGCGCACCGGTTGTGACTGCTCTCAGGCAGAGAGAGAGAAGAGAATAACTACACTAGTTTAGCAGCAGCAGCAACTAACTCTTGGGTTGTTGTCTGAGACGCGGAATCGATCTCGCTTGCCGACGTCGATCGAACGGCCAGCCGGCTTGGATTGGCCGTGAATGAAGGCGTATGGTATGGTATCGGACCTTACAGCGCGCCGGCCCATCCGGGCTGCAGTCAGGCTTAACTTAACAGAGTCACTGTAGGGGAAGGCCTGATTGCTTGCATGGCAGGGGCCAGCTTGCTGGGGTCAATGCTTCCCTCTCTGGCTCCCATGGCAGCCCACACTAGTATGTATTCTGGCTGTAAACCAGAAAAGGCCCTTGGGGGAATGGGAAAGTCATCGACGCGATCATCCTATAGTATGCATCATTATTGGTTTGCGTCGGGATAATTATAGCCTCCTGTACTCCGTAGCCCAGTCCAGTCACTTTCCCTTCCCCCCCGACATACATCATCCTGACTGACTGATTGACGATGCACCGCCCTTGTGATATGAAATTGTTGTCAAGCACATGCATACATACATATATACGCGTACATACTTCTTTACTTCATTTAGTTGACTCACCCACATTAGTAAGAAGTAGGTAAGTTACCACATACTAGTATAGCAATCTACGGTGTGCGGACCATCTCTGTAGGTACCAAATAACACTAGTACGTCCCAAGTCGGAGTAGTTAGCAAAGGGTCGATAGCACCCGTCATAAGCTATTGACGGGGGACAGCCATTCCGAACGCTAGCCAAAAGACCGTCTACATACGGAGTACTTCCTTTCTTCTCCTCTTCTCCCCCCCCCCCCCCCATCACCCCCACTCAGTTTCTTAAACGCCGGACTCTAAGGACTTGGCTGGTCTCCGTTCTCCGTAGCGACTCCATCACGTAGCGTCAGGACAGATGTACAACGACTGCGCCGCAAATCCTCGTCTACGACAGTCTAGACTGCTACTTTAGATGGCAATCATTGGCTCAGAGTAAAGCTGATTGGTTGCAGGAATGTCGTCCGGCCGAACACAATGTGCAATAATGAAAGATGCCTGCATCTTGTCTCGCGCTTCCACTCCTGTCGCATACATTAGGTGTCAATCTCATTGTCTTGTCCCGAGGCATGCAATTTATCCTTTTCGCCAGTAGAAGCGAAAATCAGAAAATTAAAATTAAAATAAAAAACCAAAAACAAAATGGGTCTACCTTACGGCGCGGCCAGACTCGGGATCCGTACGTATCGGGAATCGGCATCGCGCATGGATTACTCGCTTCTGACTACTATACTAAGCCATCTACTTGACCTGCTAGGCATAGCGTTCGCCACTAAGTATACTATGCAGCGGACGACGGGGAGAAAGTGAGGCCTGCGCTCGTTGCAATTGGCCCCACGTGTTGCGAGGCGCAGGGGTAAGAAATTCATCGGTGCCTGAGGGAATGGGCAGAGGAGGGGGGCTCAAAGAGGAATGAGGCTGAAGGCAAACGAGACAGGCTGAATGACTCCTTCAATCAGCATAGTCGTAAACTTCCCGGAGAATCATCAAACCTGCCTGCACAGCTCCGTATAATGAGAGATTTTGATCGAGTAAATATCCTATAATAGTAGGTAAGGGCCTCACCCTCTTACGACATGTCCATCTACTACATACTAGGTGTTTAGCATTCTCGAGGGTTAATCACCGAGATTTCCCAGTTGGGTAAAACAAGCCAACCAATCAGAAACAGGCATGGTTTGAGTTTCATCGTCAAAAGTCCACCAATAAGCCAAGTAATTGCGGCGAAAAGTCAATGGCAGCAGGAATGGAGGCAGACGGTGTCCATTTTCACCGCCGTGGCTGCGGCCTCGGACCTGGAGCTGAAGCTTATCGTCAAGGCCGGCGGATCTGAACCGGCCGCGGTGGCAGTCAGGCTCCGGTGCAGCCCAGAGCTTAATAATGCGGGAATCCCTATAGGGAGCTTTGAAGAGAGAGAAAAGCAAACGTAAAAAGGAAGTGATGAGCATGGTCGGATAAATTTTTTAGTTTACAGAGGAGACACAGTGCGTGAACATTACCTACCTATTTTGACAAAAAAAAAAAAAAAAAAAAAAAAAAAGCTCTGAATACGAGAGAATGAAAGAGGCGGGGGCTCCTTTTTCAAGATAGTCGATCCACCAGAACCAAAGATCAGTAACTGCGCCAATTTCAAAAGGGTAAACAATCATGATGAGGATCCTCTTGACGGACAGTTCAAGCATGGATATCTACACGGTGGCGCGGACAATCTCACCCAACACCACGCCACAGATCCTGGCGATCAAACGTGGTGAACGTGGTCTCAAATCCTATCACGCACAATGAGAAAGCATTCGGCTCATATCATCTAGCGCAGTAGACTACAATCCTTTGCCGCAGCGAAGGATTTGTCGCCCGGACCGAGCAGTGTCTTCTAGAACTTAGACAGGCACCATGCCCGTGGCTTTTGCCAAAGGTGCTCGTGAATATTCCTGCCGGATCTCCGTGCCAACCCCTTCCAAGGCTCTTAGCGTCGCCGTTCGGTGGATAGCCTGCCTGATAACTTTTTTTGGTCGCTACTTAGATCAGCCCCGATCCGGTCCGGTGGAGGCTAATGGTCTCGGAATGAATGGACTATGGAGACGGGAGGGGGGAAGGGAAGGGGAAAAAAAATGGAGGCAGAGGCGGGGCCCATGGTGATTCTGCATGATGATCTGTTCAACAGATTGCTGATGTGAGGTAGTCAGCCTAATGAGGTTCAGGTGATGTGGTTGATGATTGGAAGAGGCGTTGTGCATCACCACTAACGCAGTGGTCACTGCTTATCGAGAGGACGAGAGGGAGCATCAGCTGATGATGAGACTCCCTCAAACTGATCTGCTGACAGGAAAGAGAATTAATTACAATACAACGCTTCCGGGCGAGTGTCGGCGTCGTCTGGAATGAATACCACAGTCCAGATTAATATTTATATTATTATTACTCATGATACAGTTCTATTAGCGTGATAAGAAAAAGGTTTGGCGAAAGTGTCAAGTCTACCAATGATCGGGAATTCCGTCGGGTAAAATTTGTGCAATCAAATCATTTGATTAAGCTTTAGGATGCTAAATTTTGACACTATCCCTAGAACGAGAGCACTTCGGAGAGTGCTCCGTGTTGCGAATGCAGCTCCAGCTTCACACTTCGTGGTTAGTTTATTGGGCTGTTAAATTAATTGACATCTGACATATCCAGTCCGCAGCAAATCTGATCTGGGCTAAACGGGGCACTATAGCCTCTAGACTCTAGAGTAGAGGAATGGTCCAGTCGGAATGTTTGCAAGCTGAATTAAGACACCCCTTCCTTAGGCCCCGGAAGCTCTGGCCAAGTGTGGTGCCTCTTTTAGTCCACACCTATCTTTCATCCTCTGTTCTGACTGCCTCGAATACCAACAGCGGCCCCGCTTCTTCAAACCAAAGATGCATCCTCACCAACAAGTGTTACGGTCAATATGACCATCAATAGTCAGGTCGGTGTTCAGCATTATGAGTGGTTCTCAGCGAAGAGGAGATACACGAGGCTGCAGGAATAGACCTGGCCGTCTAAGCCATTGCCTGTCGACCCTCCCCAGGCAGCATATCTAAGCCACCGTCATGGTTCCATGCATTGGTCCATTAGAAGAAAGCAACGTCATGTGCAACGCCGCATCACCGTTGAGCCTTGACGACCTTGACAGCGACATTTTTGCTGTTGTGCGAGGCAGAAAGGATGGGTTACTACTGCAACTACCTTGTCAAGGGGTGAGGGGAAGTTGTTAGTGACCAAAAGGCTCTGTAAATAAACCCGACGGGATCTTCCCGTCCGTTCCGCTAAGTACAAACGTGTGTGTTTTATACTGTTTCCCCTGATATATCCACTATGCCTCGATTGACTACTCCTTCATTTCGCAAGTAGTGAATATCTTCGCACTGAAATGGAATCTGAGGCAAGCTTAGAGTTGCGATCCTTGATCGATGACGGGCCGGTGGCTTTGACGGAACTATGGTATGAGAAGGGTGGTGGCTTCAGCCACCACGTAGTACACAATACAGGAACATATCGATCTTTCTGGAAGATCCAAACCAGGTGAGGCTCGGCACATATTCCGATATGTTGCACAATGGCAACACAATATCATCACAACATCCTTCATTAAGTTACTGTGTCCGGACTCGGTATGTAGAACGTGCAATGATTCCCGATCGGGGCACTCAACACTGGGTTGAATGGCTAGGATAGCCCCTGAAAGGTATTACTTCATACTTGTGTGCTGTCTAGGCTGGTCTTTTTGCATACCTCCCTGACCAGCAATAAGTTACACTTAACCTCGCTTGCAGGTTGACTAGTATAACAGGATATTATCGCCGCAGGTGCCAGTGGGGTCGATTTGGTTTCACCTACCAAGTGACAGCATCACTACATTTGAATTATTACGCAGGATGGTCGGTTGTACTTCGTAGTACGGAGTTCCGCTGGACCCCCAGGCGTTAGCCTAATCCTGAGGATGCTAGTAGTAGCGCTGCTACTAAGACACCAGCCTCTAGGCGCCGCGGCTGTGCCTCACTTCTTGCGCCCAAATCTGGCGGGCAATGCCATCGACCTCCTGGACGGCGCTGCAAACTTGAGCCGCAACGTTCTGACTTCTAGGTCATTTCTAGCCAACGATCCTAATCAATCCTTCCATTCCTGTTGAGACCTCGACCTCCAACACCCTATGGGCGCTGCAACTGCAACGCTGTGCTACAGTTGCCTGACCGCTCGAGGGAGATGATCACTGCATTGCATCTGATGCATAACCTTCAATAAGAATGTGATTATAGACAAGTTATCCCGGATTCGATTAGTTACACAGCCCATTCCAACCCAGTCCCAGACACATGGGATGGGCTAAAATATCCACCCCCTCGCCCGGTCGTGTAATTTCTTACGAGTCAGTGTCCTGGCGTGCTCGACGTCGATTGCTGGAATGGAAATGATCCCTGCCGCCCACTTTCTTTGTTCTCTTCGCCTTGGTCTCCACCACCGAGGATTGCGACATGCTAGAACGAGCCAACTACTGACCTGCCGAGCTCCGCCATTAATTAAAATGGCCCTTCGTCATAGGTTGTCTGCCTGACTTCCCCGGCGATGAACCCTCACGTGACCGAACGCAGCTGCGGCTACGCGTCGGATGAGGAGAAGATGGTGGGAACTAAGGCAGAACAGGTGAGGGTCGCCCGTCGGGGGACGTGGCAGCAAGAGAGCTAGTAGTTGAAGTTATTGTTGTCGTCTAGCTAGTACCTTGTCTGGAATCACTCATCGTTGCAGCAAGTGCGACCTTTTGTTGCTACTTGCTAGCTGCCGTAGAGCAAGCAGTGACCAGCTTGTCCTCAATGGAGACTATGCCCCAGAGTACCCTCTCCACTCAAGTCAGGTTAGTTCTCCTGTCTCTCTTGTACGGAGCAGAGAGCTGGGGACGAAGGAATCTGTGACACTCCGGGATAGGATCTACAACGGGCGCTGACAGACGGATGATCATCCGCCTCTTTTTTCTTTCTTCTTTTTTTTTTCTTTTCGATTTTCATTTCTTGAGTCTTAGACTTTCTGGCGGTCTGCCCATCATATTGCAGACGGAGAAAATGGTTGTTATTTCCTCGGAACCTTCCCCTCGCTTTCTGCCTGAGCGCATGCGCGTACGCATATCATCCAGATCATTAAGCGGGTGATGGACTAGTTAGCTCACTTGCCAGAGTCATATGCTCGAACAACTTGCATGGGGTAAAAGCCAAGAGGATATGCTACGCGCCTGAGTTGGGTTTGGAGCTTGCGCAGATTGACTGTGCCGCAATTCTGACCCTCAGCCAATCTTCGTTCGGCCCCAATACGCCGTGTAGCATTGCATCAGTTGAAACCTGGAACTAACGATGTCCAGGCCCTAATAATACTACTAACTGGCACCATACAAGTCCCCTTGTCATATGGAGCAGAAGAAGAGGAGGAAGAAGAAGAAAAGTGGCCATCCGATTTTGGGTAAATTTTTTTTGTTGCCTCGTACAGCAAGTCATGGCCGAGGCTGCCTCCGCCCTTTTTTAGGGTGGTGTTTCGCACTTGAATTTCGATACAGCTACTAGCTGATAAGCTGCCGATGGAACCATGCCGTTTTCGAATGGTCCACTTAATGAAACTGTAATCGTCTTGGCTTTTCCCTGCGATGCCAAGATAATGGACTCGAGGGGAGCTGAAGGAAAGGGAAAGCGTAGGGAGAAAGAACATTAAAGAAAAGACTAGAAAGGTTTGGGGGCGCGTGCTGCTGATTGACTCGACTAGCATGAAAAGATAAGTGAAGGATAACGGCTACTACACCACCATCTTTTACTACTATACTAGCACTCTATATCAATTTCTTATACGAAATACGATGAACCGAACCCCCATTCATTCTCTTCACCATAATAGCCCAGAGACACACACCGGAATTCAAAAGCGAGAGATACGAGAATTGGAGTGATTTGGCAAGAAGCCCATCCCGTGATTTGTGTGCTCGTCTACGCTAGTTAATTAGGATGAGTTCGGGGCCGATCGGCGCCATACGGAGTTGTGGAGATAGTGACACAATTATCGGTTGTCACTCCTTCTTTTTCCCTGGCCATCATGGGTCCTTTTTCAGGTTGAGGATGTGGGAACTGGGAACTTCTCGGCTGAGTGTGGGGGGTACAAGATTTGCTTTGTTTGTGTAAGTACTGCTGCTTCTGCTGCTTCTGCTGCTTCTTGCTGCTGCTGCTGCTGTGGCCACGGCCCACTTTGCCTAGAACAACCCTTCTCCTGTGGGTGGGTGTCAGGCACGGTCGATGGAAGCACCCGACCCGACCTTGAAGGGTGCTTTCATCGGCCTTCCTTACAGCCATCATGTGCGACATGTCTGATATATGCATGACTTTGATAATACTGATATCAGATCTACTACCTGAGAAACTCCAGCCAGCCTGCTTCTTTGAGTCATAGAAAACAGATCTGTCAACATTGCCTATTTCTTTCGAGCTTTTGTTACTTTTTTGGTTTGTTTTTATTTCTTTTCTTTTCCTCCTCTTTTCCCCTACTTTTCATGGATGATCCCTCGTAAGCTAATTACCTTACCGACCGGGTCCCTCACTCTCTCACACAGAGACAAAGAGAGTCCTTCCAAATCGGGCTTCCCCGTTGTCTCTCAATCAATTCTCAATTCTCTCTCGCTCCAGACTCGTCCGTCCCGGATCGTCATCCCCGAGCCCCGCCGCGTCTTCTTCGACTAGGCTACTTGTCTTGTGCTTTGCTACTAAAACTTCCTCAGACTTAAAACAGAAAAAAGGCGCCCCCAAACATACCACCGTGCTCAACCCAGGATGGATCCTCCCAAGACAATAAATGGGTCGGCTAGTCTTTTGACAGTGGCGGATTCAAATCCGCGGCAACTAGTGGGTTTGAGGATGTCAGTCAGGCCCGGCCTGAAGGAGGCTGACGAATTTACTCCAGATCGTTCCTTCAGCGGTACTTGCTTCGGAGTGAGATCGCAGTTCGGTCGCCAAGAGAGCAACAGGCCCTGCTATGATTCGTCCCCTCGTTTACTTGCCAAATGATGGTAATCCTTCACGGATCTTCAGCCCGCCCCTCCTTCTTCGCCGAGAGGTTGAATAATGAACACTTACTATTAACTATGACTGAATGCCAACCGAAGGGGTTATAATAGGTTGTGGTAATGATGCCGTCAACGTGGACGGCTGCTGACCTTTTTCTTCTGGAAGAATAAGAAAAAAACGATGTAATCATTACCGAAGTAGGCTAAGCAACTTAGGTCTCAGCTTATATGGCAGGGTCTTTAATCTATTTTGGCCTGCTGGGTTTTATACAATACCCCATAGTTGTGCCGTGTCGCCAGTCGCAAATCGAGGATGGAAATGCTACTACGTACCGATCAAGAAGTGGGTGGGATAGGAAAAATAAAAAAAAGGCAACAAAGTAAATAAGAAAACAGGCTACATACCCTGTCTTTTGGGGATTCATTACATACATTCAAATCATCGCGCAAAGTACTACGTCGTAACCGACAGATGAGATCATCTGGAAATTCAAGTATCGAACAAGGAGGGGGCAGGCGATCGTCTCACGGCTGCAGAGGATGTGTTGGCAAAGGTCTGCAGATTGTTATCTGGACCGCGCGGTTCTGTTCGGGATGATTTTTATCGTCGACAGGAACGGCAAATAATCACTAAAAGGTAAGTACCTCGATTACCTAGTTTGGTTACCCGTGGTTTACTTCTTCAAAGTGGACCATCATCTCTAAAACTTAGTATTAAGAATGAAATTATTATTGAAAACGGCCGACCGAGCGATTACATTGAAGGAAAATAAGAAATTCAGAAGGATCGAGGATACTAATGATGGCGGTTGTGGTGGTGGTGGCCTCACGCAGTCAGTCAGTCAGTCATGGCTAATCCCTTAAGCTAGGTTGGGGCCATCCATCCCATGGCCCTCCTCTTTAGTAGTAAATAAGTAGTTGGTTAGTTAGGCTCTTTGTGTACTTTTCCCTATTCCAGCATTTGTTCTCTGCGTGTCCGTTTACCTTTTTTTTCTGTTACTTACTTCTTTATTAATATTAGATTATTTTTAAATTTTTTGAAATTTCTCCCATTCCAATTTCCACCCCCTCCCTTTTTTTCCCCCCCGGTACTAAGGCTCGGACCCACACACATCGTGTCTCCCGCTTGGCTGTCAGGTCGCCTGTCCTTCAGCAATGGCCCTGCGCAATCTGAGACCATAAGAGCCAGACAGCGTTAGAGCCTCGATCCTATTCGTAAACCCGTCCCGACACAACGGTACGCTAGCAAAGCCACTGCAGGTTGGGTTGCTGACTCTATTCCGCGCCCAATAGACGCGGCCCATTATGGCCTTTCTGTTGGCTTGCTTCGCCGGCTTCCTTTCCCCCCCTCTCCCTCCTTGCCCTCCCTCAGGCTGGCTCTGGCTTCCACTTCCCCCCCCTTCTTCTTCTTCCTCTCATTCACTGACTGCTCATTCCGTTTTTTTCTTCTCCAAATCCTCACCTGCTGATGGATGATGATGATGGTCTTGCACGAATCCTGCAGTGATCCTTTTACCTATCCATATTTTCTTTTTCTATTCTTCTGCTTATTTTTTTTTTTCTTGTCGGGTTTCATTACTTTTTCCTTTTCCGTTTACTTTGCGAGGTGAGGTGTAGAAATCGAATGAAGGATTGTTCCATATGCCAACTAGCGTCCCCGAAAAAAAAAATAACAATAATTATAAACAAATTAAAAATAAAGAAAATCAGTAGGAGAGAGAAAAGATTGACCTTGCTTCCTGCTAACTAAGGATCTTCCCACCGACAAGTCAAGTAAAGTCAGTCAGTCAAGTCAGTCACATTTTTAGTCTTGCGTGACTCCCGTATAATCCCGTTGCGTTCGTTCGTTTCTTTTCCATAACCTACACCACTACCATACTACACAACCCCCCCTTTTTTCTGTATCATTATTTATTTCTCCGAGTAAATAAAAAAAGAAAAAAAGAAAAAGGTAAGGTTGGCAACCACGCTCTAGTGATTAGATTGGGCTAGCCGTTCGAATTAATCATTCATGACTGACAGATAACTACGTAGATAGATAGATAGTAGTAGGGGAAAAAAATAAAACGAAACTAGTAAGTAAAGTAACCCGAACACAACCGGATTCATTCCAAATGAATCAATCGCTATTGACATCTTTCAGAGAGCGAGCGAGCGAGCGACGTATGGGTCTCGAACATGTCCATCTCTCCAGAGATAGTAGTAAGGTAATTTAATTTAGTCTAAGTAAATACTATCTCTCTATCTATACTAGGAGAGTAAGAAAAAGAGACTGGAGTCATACTCAAAACAGAGAAAGTAAGAGAGAAAGAGAGGCTCGGAGCGAACAGTGGACTACTAACCCACCGCAGACACAATCCTAAGCTAACCAACCTAACTAACTAGCCTCCCACGGCTCCACACACACACTCACCCCCCATCCCCAATCCCAATGTAGATAAGTACAAGATGAAGATTGCTTGTGGAGTACAGCAGCAGCAGCAAGCACAGCACACAAAACGGAACTAGCTCCGGGCCACACAAACCCACTCCCCTCTCTCCCGGTCTTCCCTCCCCCCAGCCAGCTATGGGTAGTTGAGTGGATGTTGTGTCGTCTGATGTTTTCCCGCCAGCGGCCGAAAATCAATCTGAAAAGGCTTGGAAATTGCAAAGAAAAAAAAATGAACCCTGCAATGCTTCGTTTCGGTCGACCCGTCTTGCAGCCTTGGAACGACCTATCAGGTTCGGGGAACTGAAATGACTTTTTTATTTTTTTTCCTCTTGGCCTTTTCTCATGCAATGGCAGGGCTGCATGTTGTGGGCGGCGTAAGTTATTTATTTGAGTATGTGTGATGTATTACGGCCGAATGACGGCGTTCTTCTTTTTCGAGGAATTTATTTTTCCTTTCTGATTTAGTCTTCTTTCGGGTATCCGTTTTTGATTACTACGTACTATGTTTTGTTAGATGGTGTCCAGTTAGATCAAACCAAATCCCTAAATATCTTATTTCTAATAGATAGACTCCTAGGAGGAAGGAAGGATGGAAGGAAAGGTATGTGTCTCTTAAGCTCCTCGCCGCGGGCAGATCGTGCGTCAAATATTTCCAGGTGAATTTGAACCAAAGAGAAGGCAAAACCGAGTCATTAATTACGACCGCATTAACATTTCCCTTCCTTAGTAGTTTATTAGCTTAGTACGTAGTAGTAAAAGTAGCTGCTGCGGAATGCAAATGGTGGGGAATATAAATACGAGAAAAAGCCCTTGCTGGCGTAACACTGTTACGCATAACACGGTTTGACACATTCTTCAGCAAGCAAGTCAGTCAATCGATCAGTAGGTGATCATCTATCTATCTAGAGAGTTCTGGGTAAAGGACATACTTGATTGCTCTCTCACTTCACCCACTTTAATGTACATCTTTGACAAAAGCAGTAACCAATTTGCGGTTGGCTGAGATCACTTTCATTCAGTCAGTCAGTATGTAGTAAGCCAAGAGCCTGAATAATGGCAGGTAGGGAGTTACTGAGTTGCTTACTTACCCAAACGTGGGGACTAATACATACTCAATTTAGAAGGGCTGGCTGGCTCTTTCGCCTTATGATACATACGTACCACATTTTTCCAGAACGCTTTTATTTTATTTTTTTATTTTGTGTTCAATTTTCTGATTGCTCGGTGTTAAATTTTATTATTATCGTATGGTTATTGTTTATTATTATTATATTATTATTATTCTAAATTTTATTATTGCTCCTTAGTCCGCGGCCATCCTTCCGGAATTTGTAATTATGCTGATAGGCTGGAGCGTGTGTGTGAGTGTGAGGGTGTGTCCCAGCCATACCGAGACCTGCGCGTTGGAACTAGAAACTGCATGTGCCAGAAGAAAGCAGAGTAACGAGCCCATGGTACTGGGGCAAAGGAATGGGTGAATGAATGGGGATAGTGCAGAAAGATTTGGGGGCCGATGAGGAGAATTGACATGGGGGGTAGTAGTAGTAGTGTGTGTGTGTGTGTGTGTGTGTGTGGGAGGGATTTGACTGATTGTGTACATGACGCTCATGCAGATGGCTCTTTTCGAAGGCCTGCTCCCCCTCACTCCCCGCGTGGCCAATCCTCCGCCCAGAGGTAAGGAAGAAAAGAAGAAAAAAGAGAGGGTAGGACGCGTTGTTGGCTGGCAAGTTGAGGATGGTGTCATCATCATCATCATCATCATCATCATCATCATCATCATCTTCTTCTTCTTCATATCCGTGGCAGTTGCCAAACTACTAAATAGGGTTAAGGGTAAGTACAATGATAACTTGTGCGATGTAGTGTCAGTAGTGTAGTTTGTTAGTTAGCTGGGTCGACGATTTGAATGACCCGGACCCATTAAGCTTGTCGTCAATTTGGCCCGGACCCCAAGCGATCATTATCATATCATTATTATGAGTTTGGTTTTAATTATTCTTATTATTCATCCCCAGTATATTACTATCGACGTTAACTAACTGGGTGATTTGAATTAGCAGTTAATATGCTACTCACTCTTACTCCTCGTTCTTCGTCTTTGTTCTTTGAGAACCTAATCTTGGGGGTGGTTTTATTTTAGGCAGTTTTATCAGGATCGATTCCTGTTCCCTTGGCCCTTCCTTCCTTCCGTCACTTTTCCCTTCGTCACACTTTTTTTTTCTTTTTTCTTTTTCAGAGAAGAAAAAAACTCTTATTTACGCTTTCGCTTGATTGTGGATTCTTCATTACGGCCTCATTCCACATTGACTTTTCTGATATCTAATCTGCACAGTGCACGAACTGGCCAAGCCGGAATCTGAGGGGTAAAGAAAAAGACGAAGGAGAAAGAGAGTGGAGTTGGAACCTAGATTCGAAATAAACCAGGAATGAAAACTACATCAGGAAGAAATAGATAAAAATAAAACCAGAGAATTTAAAAAAAAAATGGAAGGAAATAAAAATAAAAATAAAAAAAAGAAAATAAGAAGCCCGAATAAAAATAAGGAAAATCATAGGAAAATCCGAACCAGATCATAAATTACAGCAAGCCCCGATGAATTACCCGATCCAACGGTGACCCTCTCTAAACTAACCTCCCTCAAGCGTCCAGTCTGGCCCTGCACGTCGTCGGTCTGCCAACGTGACCCTGTCGCGATCTCCACTTGTTGAACCATCCAATCCATCGGATGCCATTCTTTCATCCAATCGTTTTCTTTTTATCCTCGCTCATCCTCTCCTGCAGTTCATCATTCTGAATGCTGAGGATCCATCTGGCGTTGAAAATAAGTGGCGAATCCTTCTGGTGCTTGACGGGTTTCCAGACGATACTATATCCTTGCATATAAGGCCTGGTTGCTGCTATTGTTTTTTGAATCTTTTCTATTTTGGTTCCTATCTTATTACTATTCACTGCTATCTATTTTGTTCATCTGGATCACCGGCCGAAATAAATACCGGTATATTATTTTACAGCCATCGCGAGTGAGGACATGCTTGCAGATGGACTAGGGTTGAAGGAACAGACGCGAGAATAAACCCCAGCAACAACAACAGGAGACTACTACCACCACTGCCACCAGTGGACGAACAACCCTCCCCTCCTACAAGGCTTTCTCCTCATTTCCAACCAATATACTACCCTCGCAGCTCCCTGCTGGCGCAGGCGCTACACATCACGACGGTCACCGTCGTGTACCCGCCGTAGGAGTGACTCTCCCCACGACCGGACAGGGGGCGCAGTCACTTCGGCCTCTATTACAGGCCAGGCAGTCCCAGAGGTTTGGTACGCTGCATGGGTTAAGAAGAACTAACAGGGACCCTTGGCCACCATTGCCCTCACTAAAAGTCCAACCGGGAGTCTCGTGCGGCGTTGGCGATGCTTTAAGGACTGGCTTGTCCTGGGAAATTAATCGGTTCAACAAAGCTTCTCATTCCTCCTTCTACCCTATCCACGTCACTTCCTCTGTCTCTCCCAAGATTTTTTGTTTTTTTCCCTCCTCGTCCTCCTCTTGCTCCCTTTCTCTTTCACCAAAGCACACACCAGTTGTAAGGTAGTGCAACTGTGTAGAAGCGCCTTCGGCCTTTGCTGAAAGAGACACACCCAACATCTGTCACATTTTTTGATTTGTTTTTTTTTTTTTTAATTTCTACTCCTTCCCTTTTTTCTTCTTAATCTCTTACTATTTTTCAAATTTCTTATTTCTTTTAAACTCCTCCCCACCCACCCCCCTTTGGTGCTGGCCTCCTCTGGTTAGTCCAACAGATTCACTGTGGGCGAGAAGTCATCGTTACTTGCATCTTCGTCAAATATACTTGGTCTCCTTTGGCGGTTGTTCCTTCCCTTCACTGGAACAACTATTTTTGTCTCCGCACTACTTCCTCCACCCTCTTACCACTAAAACATCATCTTCTCTTCCCAAGGAGAAAAAAAAAAAAAAAAAAAAAAAAAAAAAAAAAAACAAAACACCACTAAAGCGTCTATTTTATCATCGCTGTTATTACACATTTACCATGGAGACTCTTCACGAGCGGCCACAGGCAAACTACATGCCGGCTTCTCGTCAAAGCCGCATGGCCATTGATTCTCTATTGAATCCATCATCAGAGAGAGAAAGTACAAGCTCTCGGATGCATTACAGCCACCCAGGACCACAACTGTCGCCTCTATATCCTCCCAGTCCCAACCAATACTTTTATTCCCCCTACTCAGATGGCCACCACCCCTACGCAGAGAGTTCTGCATCATCCCAGGACGCAGCATTTCTTCCTTATCGACCTCGATCGGCCGAGTCATCGCCTGACGCATACTCGCGAGAGCGATATGACTCGGTTTCCAGCAGCTCCAGCAATGCTCCAGAGCGACGTCGACCTCCTCGACCGAAGTACGAGGAAGAGGAAATGTACTTCATCTGGTACCACCGCGTGGACCTCTGCCAAGAGTGGAAAGAAGTACGTGAAAGCTTCAACCAACAATTCTCTAGCCGGCAGCGCCGGGGCTTCCAGGGCATCCAATGCAAATTCTATCGCTTCATCAAAGAAAAGAAGTGCCCAACCTTGCGAGAGCAACGGCGTCTCCGTGACGGTGACTTTCTTCGTGAGGGAGCGGGTCTTGCCGCTGAATCGGGGGCCCCGCGATTCGGTGTGGTTGACTGGGTGGGGATATGGTATCCATGGATGCGTGAGTCGAAAGAGGAAGTTCTCAGAAGACGCATACCCAGGTGAAGGAGAAAATAAAAAAAAAGACGAGGGGAAAAAAGACCCTCCTTCACACACCTCCACTTCCTCACTCTTTCCTAATGACCATCCGACTCGACAATTTTGATGTCTTTGAAAATTGTCTTTATTTTTCTATTATTTTGTCTGGAAATTCTCTGATACAACTCACGGCCGTCTGAAGATACCTCTCTGTTTAATTCCTCGATTTCCCCCTTCTTCTCCTGGCCTATCCTCTTTCTATCCTCATTTCTCTTTATTTCTTTTGTCAAATTTCATTTCGCTCTTTACGTCGGCACAATTCAGCATGTTATGTTACTATTACTACTACTACTTGGGAGGCTATCTGATCTTTGCTTGCATACATGCATCTTACACACATGGCTAAGGGTGGGTTGGTTCTCATCACTTTTTTGTTTTTTAACACCTTTGAAAGGGTTGGCTACGGAAACAACAACTACTGGGACTATGGACAATCATCAATATAACCGAATTATTCTTTCTATCAATCTGTGTTGTAAGGAACAAGCGTAGAGGAACGCATGAATGAATGCGCGAATAATCACACCATGGGATTTCCCAACCGCGAATCAGGCCATACTGTAAGGAAGCCTGCCCACTCTGTTGTCATAGACTCTTTTGGCACTTATGTCCGATGGCCGAGAGGTAGTGAGTGGTACGTATGGATACGGGGGTGAGTGTGTTAGATACGGTATTTTATGTATAGTGTGTATTGTGGTTACAGATAGTGAAGTATGCTGCAACTAGAAGAGATTAGTTGTAGTGTGTTGATTCCATACTCCATATTCCACTGAAGTGACAGAGTTTGAACCATCATTTGTTTACAAGAGTAGAACCATATATCTACTTTTGCCTGAGAGAGGTTTTGTGGGGGAGATGTGGGTGTAAATGCTTTGAAGTATTGATTCAAATGCTGACTATCAGTGTAGCGAAATAAGTATAGTGCTATACCTGAGTATACCTTGATGAATATATCAGTGAGATTGGGAGACGGAATAATACACAAGTTGGAGACTGACAGAGTGTCTATCTGACTTATCTACTTATTTCCTCTGTACCTGGCTGGGCACTTGACAATCTGTCATACGTACAAGTGATATGGTAGTAGTTGAGATTATCTTTAAATAGCGCATTAAGCCATTGTGGTAGGAATACTTTACCCTCTACCTACGTATGCGAGTATAGACAAATAAGTACCATTTAATATTAATATCCGAGTGTATTATAGTAATATATGCACTACAATAATTAGTATGACTAGCATCACTACAACCCCAAGCTACCCAATCTATAGTCAAAAATAACAGAGGAGCTTTGGTCTCCACCATAGCCACATAGTGGGGGTTTCACTATAGGTCTACTATCCTCGCTTATATGGTTGATCTTATATGGGTTGACAGAACTAGGATGATAGCTAGATAGATAGCATTCACATGTTTATCTCATGACAATAGTATACTTAATGTCTAACTTATAGGATGTTATGTATACATATCCCACGTACTAACCAGCCAAGTCCGATTCTTCCTATCTGTACTCGATATTATACACCGTAATACTAATACTCCAAGCATAGTATACATACACACACCCTCATCTAGACAATACGAGAAAATAGAATCCAAAGAAAGAAAGAAAAGAAAGAAATGGAACCAACGAATCGCCGATACCCTCACCTCACCAACCCAGAATACTTACTTACTTACAATCCGAGACATGACAGGTAGACCCAGGTCGACGAAAAGAAGACGCGTGGGAAAGAAAATTCTAGTCTAGTCTGCAGACGAATTCATGCTGATCGAAGGATTTTTTTCAGATCCCGAACGTACATGAAAGTCAAACCCAAAAGTAAAGCAGGAAAGAAAATAGGAATAGGAAATGGAAAAGAGAGGTGTAACCTGACCTGGTCTAACTTAACCTATCACTCACGTACATACATAAAACCTACAAATGGTTATTCATTTAGGCGGATGGGTGGGGTGGATGGAAGGATTTCGTTGCAGATAATGAAGATTACTTACTGCATCATGTGGATGCACAGGCCATGGATGGAATTCTCGGCATGTAGAATAGTACATACAATACATCATACGTATATACATACATACGTACATACCCACTTACATGCTTACAGCTGTATAAAGGAGGGAGGGAAAAGAGGAATCGATCAGGTGGGTTGGACAAGATGGAGGTGTTGGGCGTGGATGAGTGGTTGGCTTGTTTTGGTTGTGCATGTATGTCTTACTAGGTTTTTCAACGTTTCTTTTTTTCTTATTTTTAGTTTTTTCGTGATATTATTAATTATTTTAATTTATTTTTCTTCTATTCTTCTTCGCTTCTAATTTCAATCCCGAAAGATGAGCATGACTAGTACTCCGTATAATACGATTGTTCAGAGAAAAGTTAGAAGGTTCTATCTATCGTATTATCGGATGACAGGGCGAATGATATCGGCTTGAGGATTGTTTGAAGGATTTGGACCCCGCATTACTTCGGTCCGTTAGAATCTTATTTTGGAGTCTGTGTGTTAAGGGTCGTGGGGGGGTTTAGAAGTAGTAAAACTGAAGGAGGAGGGGTGGTGGTGGTGAGATCAGCTTAATCTGCTGCTCTCGTGGTTCTTACTTCGTTGGGAATGGGAGGGGGGAAAAGGGAAGCCGAGATGCTGAAGGATCGATCATTTTTCTCCCCGGAGGAAGGGAAGGAAAGGGAAAGGAAAGAAGGAAGGAAGAATACACCACTGCAATTCTGAAACGGTCCTTACTGGCCGGAGACATCGGTCGACTTGGCTTACGGCCTAGTCCTGTCGTCGCGGCCCAGCTCATCCTGCAGCAGCAATGCGGATGCAGATTATGACGGCTGCTGATCTTGCGGTGAATCAGGGCCCTACGTCGATGACTTCATGGACGGCAAAAGAGGTCAGTCGGGTCGAGTCGATTCGAGCCCAGCCTCATCGAGGAGCTCGTCGTCCTCGTCGATTGCCAGCAATAAACATGGCTTTAAAGTACCATACATACGATGAATTCCTCAACCCAAACAAGGCGTGAGTTCTGCAGACGCAGCCACCCGAGCTAGTCTCGCTGCCTCGTTGTTCGGTCAGCCATGCCCCCATTCCCTGCTCACTTGCTTCCTGATTGATGGCTTGTGCGTGTCTCCCTCTGTGTGCGTGTGTGTCACCGTAATCCCTCCGATCACCAGCTCTCGTCGTCTGAATCCACGTGCGACCGAAACCCGAATCCACTACGATGGCGCCCCTCACTGGCTGAGTCGTCAAAGTCGAACTCCTCGTCATCAGACCGAGCGTACGTCCGGTATTTGTTGTAGATAGCCGTTGGATCATCCTCTTCATCATCCCACGACAATTCCTCATCTGGATAGTCATTTGCGGGATTATTTTCAGCTGCCCGGGATCACCCGTGGTGTTAGCCTTGTCTGCAGAAGGTCCTGCCAAAATTGCGATCGACTGCTTACCGTTCGAATCTGCATCCTCGCTATCCCACCGTTCCTCGTCCTCATCGTCTTCGACAAAGTTCTCCCAGTACTCCTCATCCTCCTGCGTGATGACGATAACTCCAATGTCTTGGCGATTCGCATCAATGCCATGCTGCCGCAACCAAGCCTCTTGGTCCGCATCCAAACCAACTAATGGGTCCGTAAGCAGTCCAGTGTCTGGAAGTGGCTTCCGTATGTACGTGTCGTAGACGTACTCCCCGTCGCTCTCGTCCTCTTCAGGCCCCGCGGACAGAGTGTTCGCCGCCTCTTCAACTTTCTCAACTGGCCCTTGCATCACTTGTGCGTCCGAGGCTCCCGCACGATGCTTATTGGGCGTGCGCGGTTGGAATTTCAACGGAGGCTTGGGCATCACCGAATGAGGTCGAGACGGTCTCGAAAACTGCGACCCCGATCGCTGCGTGTAGTCTGTTTCGGTGGCCGTCACATCCATTTCTGAGTCCAGCTCCAGAGCCACTTTCTCCAGTTCCCTTGCCAATCGTTCCGACTCATTCTCCCAATTACTCTGATGGGCCGCCTCAGCTTCTCTGTCCAGCACCTGTGAGATATGCTGCTTCGCAGCCGAGATCGCGCTCTTACGCTCCTCTCTCCATTTCTTCTCCGCCTGGTTCACCACCGGCCGCTTCCTCGGCCGTTCGGGCTCGGATGCCAGAGCGCCCGCAACCGTCATGCTTGCCTGTTCATCCACCTGAGCAGCAGCATCAGCAACCATCGACGCTTGTCTCGAATGCGGCGTGCGCCTCAGTTTCTCTACGAGCACCGCGACCGCGCCATCTTTGCGTTTCTGGACACCACCGCCTGTGCTACGGAGCGGGCTCATTGGCGTAGTGGATCTAGATATCTGGAACCGGCGTAGAGATTGCGTCCGTCCCGGCGAGGAAGCCAGGCTTCCTCTCTCACTGGATGCAGATGACGCTACCTTTCTAGCGGCATCGATTCCACTAGAAGCTGGAACAGCAGATGGGGTTCCCGGCTGGCTTTCTGTAGGCGTTGAAAGCAAGGCTTTTCTCAATTTCTCCTCATTTTCTTTCCGAGCGTTCGCCAGGCGACGTTCCTCGCGGAACTCTGCCCCAGGAGACGTGGCTCTTACCAAGGGGACAGTTGCTCCTGCACCAGCAACGCGGTTGGTCACGCCCCCAGTAGTTGGATAGACGGTGTTGCTCACCGACCGCGGAGTAAGCACTATTCTCCGCGCTGCTGAGAAAGAAGAGGGGCTAGACGAGCTGTCTTCATGGCTATTGCCACTGATCTGAACTCTTTGAAAAACAAAGTCCGTGAATCGACGCTTAGTCTGATGCAGCTCTGACTGAATGTCTGGAAATTGCATTAGCGTTGGCAACTTGGTAAAATGATCAAAGGCAGACGGGAACTGCTAGTGATATTCTGCAGTTGAGGGGCTTCGTCACTAAAAGAAGGGCCGCTCATGCAACGAATCAAGGGAGTCTTACATAAAGTCTCGACCGGCTCCTCTTCTCTGCGACGCTTGATATTAATTTGTTCTGGAGGCAAAGACATTGTGCTTCAATAGAGGTGTGAAGCGGCCTTTACCGTGTCGTCAAAGAACGGTGGTGATGAAGGACCTCGAGGTGGTGGTGAAATGAAATGATGGTGATCGCAGCGGCTTCGTTTGGTTCCATGGTACATCTTCATCCGGCCTAGCGCGACCGAGCGGGTATATGCTCACGTGATCGCAGTGTTGACGCATTACCCAATGCGGTAGCTGCTACTCCGTACAATCTAGTACTACAGTTCTATTGGGAGTATTTTGATATTGTGACCACATGTCTGTCATTTCTTATGCACTGAGCACTCTTCTTCTCGTCTTTCTTATGTTCCTTGCTGGCGGATCCACTATTATCATCCTGGATCAATTACCTCCGCCGCTATATAAACCCTTGTCGTAATCAAAATGCAACAGGGGAGCTCTATGCTCGGGATTAGTTCCGTTGAATGGCATCACATATGCAAATAAGCAGCCTGAGACATCAACAGACCCCACCGAAACCGGTTTAGGATCTGGCTGCGATCTCACCCGCCTTCGTAGCCAACTGGAGATCAGAAACGGCAAAATGGCCAAAAAAAAAAAGCAGAATCAAAGTATGGAAATGACAAGAAAGAAAGGCAAAAGAAGATGAAGAAGATCATGCCCAGCTAGCAATACATAGGATGGTATAGGAATAAAGGAATATTAAAATCGGTAAGAGGGGGTTGCCGGAGAAAGGAAATTTGCACAATTAAAAGAAAGAGAGAAAAACCAAAGTGAAGTGAAATGAAACCAATACAATGAAAGAAATCGGAATGGAGACATCGAAGGAATTAGCCAAGTGGCAAAGCAATATAGATGGAACAGAATGCAGAAGAAGAATGGCTATGCTCATCAAGTGGAATAGCGGGCATCACCCTTGCAGCGGCAGGGTGCAATTATTTGGCTCCAATCTCCTCCTCAGCCCAGCCGGGCAGCGAACTCTCGTTCTGGATGGCCAATCCGAAGCCGGCATGGCTGAGACCGCCTAGAGCAGAGGTGAAGCTTGAAAAGCTGCTTTGCGGCTGATGAGCAATTCCGGAACGGGGAGGCTGGCTCGAAACAGACCCGAAAGGCTCCTGAGAAAACGAAGGCAAACTCACAGCCCGGGAATGTTGCGCCCGTGGCACATTCAGGCTGCTGGTGCTAGCGGTAGCATGGTGGCCGGGGCCCGTAGAGCCGTTGGTTACATTCAAGAATCCGTTGGTCGACGGCTTGTGTTGGTGCAACGGGGCCTCGATGCTGCCGTTGGAAAGCTCACCAGTGCTCGCGCCATTGTAGAGCGACTGCTGTTGTGGCGGTTGAGGCTGGGACTGGAGACCAGCTAAGGTCATGGGGTCATTCAGCCGGTTTTCCTGCTCCTGAGCTTGCTGGGCGGACATTTGGTTGAGGTACATCGTCAAAGGATTGTTTGCACCGACATTCAGAATGCCAGACGGGGATGAGACGGTCTGCAGGGGATGCCTGTGATGCTGACCATTCTGAGAACCCGTAGACCCTGGAGCAGGAGACAGCGCAGGATGAGTCGGGCTAGAGCCCGAGCCGGATTGGCTTAGGTTCTGCTGGAAGCCATTCAAGGCTGGAGAAGGTGACTGAGGTCCCTCAAACCCGGACCCATTACGACCCTGCGGACCTCCATTACCAGCTTGACGCGGGGGGTTTCCGCAGCGATCCTTCCCAAAGTTGATCTTGAATCGCTTGTATTCGTCGCGGTTCCGCATCCCTTCAATCGCCTTGATGGCATTGGCGATGTTGGTGAAATTGACAAATGCGCAGCTCTTTTCACGAAGCGTGTTGACGAGCTCGATCTCTCCATATTCGGAGAAATCTTGGCGAAGGCGCTCCTCCGACCAGGTCTCATCAAGATTACCGACATAGACATTACGAGAAGCACCGCCACTCACGGCCAGGGCGATAGCGGGCGGAAGAGGACCGGAATGCTTACCCCAGCCAATCTTCAGACGACGGTTATGAATCATGAGGCCCTGCAGGTTGCTCAGGGCGTAGAATGATGCAGCTGACGTAGGATCAATGAAAGTGACAAAGCAGATATGCTTATCGGGAATGTAGCGAATATGATGCAGCAAACCACCACGTACAACGTTGCAAATCTCCTCGATAGTCGTTTCGGGGTGAATGTTGCCCAAATAGATGGTCCGGTTGCCCAAGTTGTTGACTCCGCCGGCTGTGGTGGCCACAGCTGCGGCGGCCACAGATTGCTGAGCGAGTGCGTTGGTGATCAAATCACGGTCCGCCGAATTGAGGATGTGTGCATAACCAGGGGCAATACCCAGGAACTGAGCTGCATTTTGCTGCTGTGTTTTGGAGACATAAGCGCACCGATCTTTGCCGTAGAATACGCGCCTGGGTGCCTGCCACTTAGCCTCCTGAGGAAGTTGAGAAACAGCCTTCATCGCGTTGCTGATGGACAAGAAGTGGACGAATCCAATCGCCTTCTCCTTGACGATCTTGACGGTATCGATAGGCCCGAATTTTCCTAGCTCCTCCCGCAGTTCCTCTTCTGTCATGTCCTCCGACAGGTTGCCCAGGTATACGTTCCGCGATGCGCCGGACTGCTGCACAGCCAAAGCGACCGAAGTAGGCACCTGAGAGGGTTTGCCCCAACCCACCTTGATGTCATTCCCCTTGATGGCAAGCTTCTTCAAGATTGCATCCGAGTGAAAGTGGGTTGCGGAGTTGCTGTCCAGGAAGGAGATGAAAGCACAGTTCTTGTCAGGAAGCAAACGAACCGACTCGATTTGACCGCTTCGAACATGGTTCAAGATCTCTTCTGCGGAGGTTTCTGCCGGGATGTTGCCTAGGTATACGGTTCGGCTCGTACCCGAAAGCAAGCCAGGGGTCACCGAGGCAGCGGGACTTCCGTATCCTGCGTTGCCCAGCGGCCCCATCCCACCAACAGGAGACTGAGGAGCTCCCAGCATTTGAGAATTACCTATACCATCCGTCGACATCATACTAGAATATAGGCCAGCATTCTGCGAGGGCTGGGTTGGACTTCCGAGCTGATGGTGACTCTGATGATTCTGGGCATGTGATGAGGCATTCGTCTGAGGAAAGCCGCCGAAATTGGCGAATTGAGGCGAGGCGAATGCAGAAGGAGTACCCGGCTGAAAGGGGCTACCAAGCAGCAGCTGAGAAGGTAGCAGGGGAGTGAAGTTCATGTCAAACGCGGCGCCAGAGGCGGCCATGTTGTCCGAGACGGGAGCAGAGGTATTAATCGCAGGGATATTGGCTCGACGAGCGTTCCGGTCCGTTAGGCCCTGCAGGGGAATGTTGTTGGAGGCGTATGCTCCGTGAGAGAAGCCGGTGCTGTCCGCGTTGAGGTGGGAAAACTTGGAAGGGATCAGACGACTCGGAATGCTTGCATCGGAGGTTTGCATGGCGAGGGAAGGGAGCGAGTAGGACACAATTGTCCCCCTGATAAAGGAAAACGGAATAAGGTGAGTTCGTGGTCGATGGAAATTAACGATATCACTTAGTCAAGGGGGAGAGGACGTACTAGGCAATCAATACGGTAGGAATGGCCAGGAGAGAGGGAAAAAAGGCCGGGCCCGATGATCACCCCCGAAAAGAGAAGGGGGAAAATAAGGAAGAAAACAGAGACCTGGAGAGGCCAGAATGAGGGTAACCAAACTGAGAAAGAAGAGCAGAAAGGACGGCAAAGAGCACGGAGCAGAAAGACTGCCAATAAAGACGTGTCTAGAAGGGATCCCGCTAGTCAATTGGAATGTGCATGGGCAATGAGTGGTTGAGTTGGTGGAAACGGAGACAAACCTGCGCTGGTTTGGTTGCTTTAGGGGGGCTTTGCGGGTGAGGAGGCCGAGAGACTAAAGCAAGAGTGATGTTGTGCTCCGACTGAGATCCAACCGAGATTAGAATGAGAGGACAAAGATAAAAGATAAAAATAATGATAAAATAAAGGTGGCCCTGTCAAATGAGAGTACGGAGTACTGGAGAGGGAGAACGCCCCAGACCTGCCAGAGTGCCAGGTTGTAGCGGACCCAAATGTTGACAAAGAAGGTATCCAAAGGCCGCCGACAGTCAAACTGAAAAGGGATAAGTGGTAACAGTAGACGAAGAGTAAAAGGAAAGCAAAGGGAAAGAGAGAAAGTAATTGCAAAGAACAATTAAACTAAAAGGTTACAGCCGCCAGTACAAGTTAAGCGGAAAAGAAGGGTGAGGGAAAAAGAGGGCCCCTGGTAGGGGAAAAAGGGGGGCGCGTGTTTGAGGGACACAGGCGCGATAAATAGTGAGGAGAAAATAAAGATAATAATGAATGAATGATATCCGCGAGGACAGAACAAGAACAACACCCTCCGATTCTTCTCCTCTTGCGTTTCCCAAACTATCTTATAGAAATGCAAGTAAACAGTAATCAAACAAATGAAAGCTTATCAGAATATTATCATCAACAACTCAAGTAATTAAAACAAAATCACAATCGAACCAAGGGAACTGTTGTGGGAGAACCAACAATCCCAGATAGTAAAGAACGCGAGGAACTAGCCAAAAAGAGACAGACTGGTACAGGGTCAGGTAAGCAAGGAATGGGCCGAGACAGAGCAGCAAGTATGTAATCGATGTATCAAAGGGGGAGGAAAAGCAGGTGGGTAAAAAAGGGGATTTGCGGCAGAGGGATTCCTCAACCAGTCAATGCTCCATGGTGAACTTGAACCATCATTGTGACTGCGGGAAAAGTCCCAATGGATAATTATAGTAATAGCGTAATCAATTCTTGTGGAGTGAAAGGTTTTAGCAGATCCATACTTTTGAGGCAAAAGATGGGGAAATGGTCTCCATCCAACCATCTGTCATCCGTCGCATGAGCAGCACTAAGCAGCGGCTTTCCCACTCTGAAGCATGCTGCGCTTCCACGCTGATTGAAGCGCTTTGATCTGCTATCAATCGATCTCAGAATGGGTGGTATCAAGTAGCCTGCCCAAAGCAACCGCTCCTGGTTCGTGTTCAGACGATGGCCGACTAACAAGTTTCGGAGACAGCGTAATTTCGGCCAAGGCAGATGCTGAGAAATCTATAATTCGTTCTATCGCCCTGCAGCAGCGGTATCAGCGCCTCCAGGAGTTATGCCATCCCCTGAGATGCATCAGTTGGGTCTTTGCTTTTCCCACATTGCGATCGGTCATTCTGATCATAAATGATTGATCAATCCGCGGAAGTGCCAGAATTCGGGGCTAACAGGAGACTTTCAACCAGCCACAGCGTCTACGAACGATCTGTGTTGGTGGGGTGTCCTGGTCAGCGGCTCTTGGTCCTGACGGACTATGTGTTGATCCGATCCGGCTGCAGAACAATAGGGTCTTGGCGCCTTAGGCCTACCTTCCATGGCGGGCATTTTTGCAAATGGCCAGTACCATACTTCGTACAGTTATAACCCTTTCACTAATCCGTACAGAGTTAATACCCATAGGATTGCTGGTTGAGAAGACAAGAAACAGCTTTAAAAGATATGACATGGCAATTGAGATATTTAAAACGGTAGCGCTTCCTGTCTCTATCGGCGTGAGGGGCCTTATCTTAGACATCGTTCGATGTGTCTTCTTCTTAGGACTACTTCATCCCAAGCATAAAACCCTCGATTTTGCTCATGATTAATAGATCCGGTGCATAATGGCTACTACATCGTCCGGACGTAAGATTATCCCGGGTCTCCAAGTGGTTAGATAAGGTAGTATCCGTGCTGTGCGGCAGAGTGTATGCCTTATTGATGCCTGAATAATACGTGGGGATATCGGGGATCCAAAAATTTACCCCTCCACTGTTCACTTCCACACTGTGCGAGTTGAACATCTTGGCCTCCATTCCCGCGGGATTTGCTGCATAGTCGCCTTCCTGGTCAGAGTGCTGGTCTACATGTGAGTGCTTTCTGTCATTTTGTCTCATCACTCAATGCCTATGAGCGCCCGATAAGAAGACTCTCGTGGTGACTCACATGCGTCTCCGCAACACATTTTGACTGACATCTCCGCCAGAGCCCAGCTCATACCCCCCCAATTCACTCGCGCTGGCCAGATCCCTACACCTGAAGCACCAAAATGGCTTCTATCTACATTGACGAAGATGTCGGCAGGGACGACTCGACCGCCAACGGAACCGAATCTGCCCCCTACAAGACTCTCCTTCATGCTTTCTTGCAGCACGCTCCTACCGATGGCAACCAGTACTTGACCCGCAAGTCCCAGACTGAGCCCACGGAGGCAGGTGCCGACCCCGCGTCTAAATTGGAGTGGAAGCCGGCCACGAAGTCGGCGGTCAAGAAGGCCACCAACCTGTATGAGCAACGGAAGAGAAAGGCTGCGAAGGAACAAGAATTGGCTATCCGTGAGAAGCAGGAGGCTGAGAAGCGACAGGCTATCCTTGAGGAGGCAAAGAAGGTCGTTCTTACGGAGGACACATCACTTCCCAAGCCCACCAAGATCCGTCTTGATGTGACTGATCCGGCCGTTGTCAAGCTGGGATCTCCCGAGTCTGAGACTCCTGGAACTCGTGTTCGTGTGGTTGGAAGAGTTCACCGTCTGCGTGCTCAGAAGGACGTTATCTTCCTCACTCTGACCGATGGCTATGGCTACCTGCAGTGCGTCCTGACGGGCAACCTGTGTAAGACTTACGATGCCATGACTCTTACCCTTGAGACCTCTATTGCTATCCATGGTGAGATGCGTGCCGTCCCCCCTAAGCAACATGCTCCCAACAACCGTGAGCTGCACGCCGATTTCTACACTATCATTGGCCGCGCTGCTGGTGACAAGGAGGCTATCACCACTAGAGTTGCACCTGATGCTGATCCCCAAACCCTCTATGACAACCGTCACCTCGTCCTCCGTGGTGAGACCGCCTCGTCAGTCATGAAGGTTCGCGCGGCTACCCTCCGGGCTTTCCGTCAGACCTTCGAAGAGAACCGCATGCTGGAAGTCACCCCTCCTGCCATGGTTCAGACTCAGGTGGAGGGTGGAAGCACCTTGTTCGGTTTCGACTACTATGGCGAGAATGCTTATTTGACCCAGTCCTCCCAGCTTTACCTGGAGACTTGCCTCCCCTCCCTTGGTGACGTCTTCTGTGTGTGCCCTTCTTTCCGCGCTGAGAAGTCGCTTACCCGTCGCCATCTGTCCGAGTACACCCACATCGAGGCAGAGCTTGACTTCATCACTTTCAACGACCTCCTCGATCACCTTGAGCACGTCATCTGCCGTGTTATTGATCTGACTCTGGCTGAGCCGGCCACCAAGGCTCTCATCGAGAAACTCAACCCCGACTTCAAGCCCCCTAGCCGCCCCTTCAAGCGGATGAAGTACTCCGATGCCATTGAATGGCTGCGGGAACACGACATCCCCAACGAGGAGGGCAAGCCTCACGAGTTCGGCGATGACATTGCCGAGGCTGCTGAGAGAAAGATGACCGATATTATCAACCAGCCCATCTTCCTGACCCACTTCCCTGCTGAGATCAAGGCCTTCTACATGAAGAAGGACGTTGAAGACCGCCGTGTCACTGAGAGTGTGGACGTTCTCATGCCTGGTGTTGGTGAGATCGTCGGTGGTAGTATGAGAATGGACGACTGGGATGAGCTCATGGCCGCCTACAAGCACGAAGGCATGGATCCTTCCCCGTACTACTGGTACACTGACCAGCGCAAGTAAGTCAAGCCTTCACGAGCCTTTCCCCGTCATGTAATCTCTTTAAGAGACGTATAACTAATATGCATCTACAATCTAGGTACGGTACCTCCCCTCACGGTGGCTACGGTCTTGGTCTCGAACGTTTCCTGGCTTGGTTGTGTGCTCGTTACACCGTTCGCGACTGCTCCTTGTATCCTCGTTTCACGGGCCGTTGCACTCCTTAAGCGCTTTGATGTCATAGACAGGATTTATAGATACAGGATACACCGATTCATCCCAGATGTGATATCGGTAGTCATGGTAATACTCTCTGATATCGACTATGAAAGCAAATCGTCATGTTTCATGAAATTCTGGTAGCATTACAGGACCTATCGTAAAGTATCATTCTGATTGCTTTTTAATTTCATATTATAACTATATTGTAGCCGTCATTATACGGTCGCTTCGGCACCAGCTTCTTATAAATGAAGAAATAGAAGCCGTTGACGTCGACGTACATGAAAGCTATCGAGTCTGGAAGTGAGACCAGTGTGGGTCATGATGAAAGTAAAGAATTACTAAAACTGCGTCTTTGCACTATAGTCCGTCATAATATTGATCCGTAGACAAACGCAGTAAGTAGCCAGGGAGTCAGCACATCATTGGGAAGAAGTCGATGTCATAAGTGGGGGAATACTAAGTAATGGGACACTGCAAGAAAGACCCGTATTGAGAAGGCACCACCATAGTCTGCAGCCAAGGATGTTGTTGGTTGGACGCTCAAGGGGGTTTAGCTCCATTTGACATCACGAGCAGCGACTACTACTACTGCCTCTCTACATATGATGATCGCTCGATCACTTTCTCAACTCGTTAGTCCTTGTTGTCAACTTTCGAATTGGGTGTGATTGAGTGCGACGATTAACATGTATAACTGGTTTAGGTAAGTGAAGGCTTTCATTAATGCCGTTTCGGGGTTATTAGATGGAATCTCATGCAGCTTCCCTGCAGGAAGCAGCCAAGCCGATTATGCTCGCTGGGCACTCTATGTCACCAGAGTGGGCATTCAGAGTCACGACGAGCACATCGCTGTGTTAAGCCAAAAGTGTAGAGGGCAGATATGGATAATGGTGCGTCCAAGGCCAGCCTCCATTGAAAAAGCAAACTATGTCCATAGGGACGGTTACCATGGCCCCACTAGGAATACAGTATGCTAATTGAGATAGGCTGGTGCAACCAGAGCCCGATCGCAACACAGTACCTGGTGCGAGACATTCGCTGGTCTTAAGGATCGTACACAGCGTTCTCTCAGCACACGGCGGCCATCTAAGCTGCCGGTGGCGGCTCTCTCTGGTAGGATATGTGAGACGATAGATAGGTAGACTTTCCTTGACTTGAAAGACCCGACTAATATGATACTAGACAGAAAGATATACGAATAACTCGTCTAGCTGTATCCCACCTCCTTCATCTGCGTTCAAAGGGGACCAGGACACCTTGTGAAGACCTTATCAAACGATCATGCGTCATGCGGACAACCTGCTGGGTATGCGAGGCATAACAGGGTTGAAGATATTCAGTTTGAATTGTGATTATTCCGACCACGGGCCCCTTGGGCAGTCTGGCCGCCGTTGGCGGAGTTCTCAGATAAGGCTGCCAGAATTTGCTGGTGGGATGCATCCGAACGTATCATGGAAACCATCTGGTTGACAGTATCCTGATCTCCATTGCGGACTACTCCTAGAAGCTGTTCGAGAAAGCTTCGGTAATAAACCAGTTCCTCGGCGAGTCGGTCAGATGTTTGAGAAGAGTTGTCTGGAGGCTCGAGACGCGTGCTTTGACTGCTCTGGTTGTGACGACTAACGGCAATAAACAGTCAACCGATACTGTCAAGAGGATACGGGCGAAATAAACAAAGTTCTTAACAGTAAGGTACCTACCTGGGATCGCCGTTTAATGACGAGCCAGTGTTTTCTTGTCTCATCCTGTTGTCCGCAGAGGCGGGAGTCTCGAATTCTAACCTGTGGAGATGCCCCTCGTTTGTTTTTCGACAAGAAGCTTGCTTGGCGGTGGAGTGTATATTATAATATTGCAGGAACGATAAGGATCAGATTAAAGAAGGGAAGTGGCGACTGATATCGAGGAAGGTCCAGGCTGAACAGTGCCCCACAAGACAAGGAAATCCGTCGATCTGGTGACAGGTGTACTCCGTAATATGGGTACCTCTTGATTCCAAGAGCTTAGCCGAGTTACCAGTGGATGCAAGCTATGCCCAGGCTGTTGATGCAGTGGTTGACCACGCACTTGGGTGTTGCCGCCCAATGACCCAACAAGATTCTTCCGCTTAATGGTGGAATTATTGAGGAAATAGCTGAGGCTAGGAAGAGACAGCTGTCGGGTTGGGAAGGGGGAAGCGTCCATAAGCCACGCGAACAGGGATTAACTATTGGCCAAGAGTCAGTCCTTCATTAGGGTGTTCAGCAGATCGATCACAGGCCCTGGAGCCATAGGACGGTATTGCAGAGGCAAAGCCCAGAAAGGATCATCATTGCGCTGTCCTGACCGGGCACGGTTGCTCTCTCGATGGTACCCCATCAGACCAGCACCATATGTGACCATTTTGCGGGCGACTTTGTTATCCGCAGGCACATTTCGCCGAGCGGGCCAGTCAAGAACCATGGAATAAAGCTACCCGCAACACAGAGCAATGTCAAGGTTAGGCCTGTTAGTTGGTTTGGGGGGATCTTTGGTACTGTGCTCGCGGAGAAATCCCCCAGCCAATCCTCGCTCCCTCTCGTCTCCGCCGCCATTCGGGGAAACATCGCTTTTGTAGTGCACGCTAGAACATCTGGTGCCGTGACTATACGTCAACCGGATCACTGACCTTCCCTCTCTTCTTTTTTCCTCCCCAAGACTGTCTGGTCTTTTCAAAGCTGATCCTTTATACCTACAATATCATGTATCAAAGTGGGAAGTTTTCGCGATGCAGCAGCCTGGCTCCAGTCGGCGAGCAGCCGCCACCAGCTTTTGTGGCTATTGTATTAGCCCCCGTTTGACTGTGGGAATGCTTCACGGCCTGGCAGAAGAGCTTGCTTCTATGGAAGCTATGAACTGACAATTATGTAACAGGCGTCACATTAAATGCTTTTTCTTTCGCAGACCTGCATACTGATGACGAGGAATCAGTAAGAATCGTACCTGCCGAGAAACAGAATCGCCTCCTGACCTCGACTTTATCGCGACAAGTCTCTCGAAAATCGTCCTCCCACAACAAGAAAGAGAATTGGATTCTAAGTTCGGTGTCATCAGCATCATGTCATCTAGGATTTCAGCGGTCCCGCGTTGCGTTTTGTTGTCAACATTAAGGAAAACGGCGATTGTTTGTCTTCGGTGGAAACACACTGGTAGCGGCTGAGGGTACCACAATGGTATCAAGACACGGTTTCATCTTCGGATTCGACTACTCCAATATATACTGGCAAATTCTTGGCGTGGCACAAATCCACGGCATAGCTGGTTTGTCAGTGCTCTGAGAATTCTGCTCGCGGGCATGTCGGGGTATACACAGTCCGCCTCGCAAGTCCCACCCTTGTGAAGTGTCTCCTTTGGGAGCTGAAGACTCGCCCCAGTCATTCCGATGATCGAGTGCATCCGAGACGTGTCTTTCGGTCAAGCTCAGTACACTTCGGCGAAAAGGGAAAGAGAATACCACAGGAAGCGCGATGATCTTCGGTTTTCCAATCGTTAGGCTTTAGGCACAGTGACAACACCTCAGCTCGTGTTCGCGAGCGCCCCATCGGTTCGGTGTGATCGTAAAGCGCATCTAGGACAGTTTGCCGTATTATACCGAAGACGTCTCTCTATGGTACCGAAGGTCGTTGCCTGTGCTGGACTCGCATGGGTGGTAAGGACCCTTGTTCGAACGAACGCCAAGCTTTGTAGTCTGGCTCGATTTGACGTGCAGATCTAGCGTCAATCTTCGATGGTTTCATCACAATGAACTCAGTCATCCACCAAATCTATAGCTTCGTTGCAAGTCTGCAAAAGATACACGTGGTGCTCGGGACTTCACTTTATAACACTACCGTCTGTTGTGTGACTCCGGAATAGTTTTCTCGCTCGTATCACCATCGTCAATCACGCTCGTGTGTTGGATCAGCGAATGAGTATGCTGTCATATGTTTGGTTACGTCACGGGAACTAGTGCGCTTTAGCATGAACGTCAGGTCTGTCAGTGTACAACTCCATCCGATACGCTTCCATCGAAAGTGCCATGTGCGACGTCCTAAGTTGGATCCGTACAACCAAGTCTGGCTTTCTTGTTCGGGCATCAGCATTGGGCAGAGACTCCACCGATTGAATGCTAGGTGTAGTGCAGTCTATCGAGTTTGAACTGATTGGGTGATACTGATAAATCAGTTGAAAGGTGCTGTTAAGCAACTGCATACTCAGCTTCGTTCGCGCTTTGGCACGCCCTGTCAGTTAAATGCCAACATCTCGGTGATCAAGGCATCCATCGAAGGCATCGGGTCCGACCCTACAAATTGTCCAGACCTGCCAAAGTCCATTCTGGCGCTCCACCGGCGGGCAGGCTGCTGTAATAGTTCGGAAGATGTTATGAGGATCTGGCTTGCTCCACTTCCAGGGATTGACCGGATTCGCAACGACGGAAAGTCCCATCGCCCGCCATGAGAACACTGGCTATTGTGGGCGTGGGCAAGACGTCTCGGAAGTAGAGGTAAGAGCCAACTGTAGAGGACTATATTTCGGCTGTGACGAAACCACATGCAGAAGGCGAGCATACGCCCAGTTTTGTCCGTGCATGCGCAAAGTTTTGCACAAGCCAGAAATCTGTGTCGAGAGTGAAGTAGTCTTCGCTTACCAATCGGTTTTCAGTCTCTCTAGTAGATCAATCACATTCGTGGATTCTGCTCCAGGTTAGGCACTGGCAGTTAAGAAGAAGCAACCATAAAACCTGAAGGTGATGAGGAATACCTACTTGGAGAGAAAAGGGGGGCGGAGGGAGCAGGGCAAGGGCAGCAGCAACCAGACGAACCGGTGGTTTCTAGCGCCAAGGTGAGTGCCCATTAGCGAAGGAAAATACATCCAGGAATCCTCATTGGGCAACTACTGGACGCCTCCGAAGTCATCTCCCGAACGCGAGGAAAACAAGGTCATGCGTTTTGGAAACGCTTACAAACTATCAAGGCGCATGCCGTGAGAGACTAAGTGGGAGAAGTTTGCATCAGTACTAACCCTGTGACTCAAAAGATCTGTGCAGCCTTCACAGTGCCGGCGGACTCCTCGCATCTGAAATCTCTTCTATGACATTGCGGGTTAGCGATGCAAATTTATGGCTTGTACCAGTGAAGACTTGTCGACTACACTTGTTCAGCAGCTTCGGAGCATGCCATGAGAGGTTGCAATTCAGAAAGTGCAAATTCTGACAGTCAACAACAGGCCTTGCTCGGTGTCTCGATTTGGGTGGCATTCAAAGTATATCGGTGGAGGCGCTCTTCCGCGTATTCATTGCGAGCAATGAGGAACCCAAGAGTACATCGCAGAGTGCAGTGGTCTGCCTGAATAGGTCATTCTAACGGAAAGCTATATCTATACTGACTGGTCACTGTCGACTTGGAAATAAGGAAGAGCGATGACAACAACGGCAAAAAGCAAATATCTACTGGGTCCGGTCGTTTTTTGTCAGAACTTCTACTGAACCATGTCTCGAGGCGGAGCCCTGCGGCCCAGTCTCAGCCAGATGTGCTGGCACCATTCCGTGAGCCTGCTGCCATAGCCTGCCCAACGGAAATTGTTTCCGGGCCACAATGGAATCTGGCAGCCCATTTTTTGGGCCGGTTATGCAGCCTTCGGAGGAACATATGCCTATTCTCATACTAGTGCATGTCCTTCCTCGCACTACTCCGTACAGGCTACGAAGATATTCGAACTAGTCCACCTTAGCACCCCCCATATGCAGGGTCCTCCAGGATGATACTACCCAAGGAAGGCATCCGAAGCTTGCATATGCAAGTCATTATCAGCTTAGATTGAAGCACATCCGAGCCGGTCCTGGCTAGCTGAAGAAGTGTCCCTCGGGAAATTGCCACCCTGGTCTACGACTCCTCAGGGGTGAGATGACTCGCGCAATGTCCACGCACGTCGTTACCATGTCAGAATTTGTGGGTCGCCGCCCCCTTTTAGTTTCTTCATCACACCCTCTTTGGTGTGTGGATTAGAAGACATGGATTGTGGAAATATGATTACACGTAGTTTAGTAATTTCTGCCCTGAAGAAAGTACTTTACCTTTATTGGATTAGCTCGACGGGTTTGAACACGTCCACAGGGGAGAGTAGTTTTTCTTCACGTATTCGTTTGGTTACCATGGTCAAGATCTGATTGACTGCTGTCTGTGTATAGTATGTATCTTACCATGTCATGTCTGTGATAAAATCATGACACCGAATCTGATTCTTACTGTCCCTGTATAGTAAGTACTATGTACACTTCACAAAGTTTCACCTGCCCTGTTAGTATGGATGTATAATCAGCCGGATCGAAGTATAAAGTTAGTATGACTATTCTTCTGCATTTATTTATCTTCGTCAATGCAAGCAAGATCAACTTAGCTTTCCGGCAGAACTAAATGACGCTATTTGAGCGTGGCCATACTGACATTATGTGTTACATAACCTTTAGTTATACTTACTGTAGTGCCTTATCCCCGAAGCGCAGTTAGTATATTTCCTACAGTTGTTTTGTTTATTTTCCCTTGCTCCGGATAATTTATCCCTGTATGTATAGTTATGCCTATTATGCGTGGCGCGTGAGGCCCTTCCGCTGGGAATGTGAGACATTTCTATGCTGTAGGTAGCCTGGGCCACAGCCACACGTTATTCAGCCACTCGCAGGATAGGGATAGTTCCTTAGGGATAGTTCCTGGGAGATATAACCGATGTGTTCTGTGGTATTTCCAGGAACAAGTTCAGGAGTAATGGGAGATACGGGTTAATCTTTCAGAGAACGAGTCCATATCGATGTTGTTGACGTCCTTTTGCTCTGCTCCCGCCAGAGCATACCAAAACTCGTTGTCATGGAATTCATGCTCGTAGGAGAGCAGCATTCTTTGGACCTTGTTTCCTGAGCCTTTAGCATAGGGACGCGACACAGTAACAACAGGTGCAATTTATCCCCCCTTGCTTCGCAAATAGCAAGGGGAAACGGAGCACTTATAAAGCAACTTATGTGTCGCTGCCACCCATGTACGTGATCGCCTGCATGACATTACCTATACTAGATTCTGTCCTCTTGCCGAACTTGATCGGTGTCCACTCCCTCGTTTTCAGACTGCCACTCATTTGATCAAATTAGCAAGATGCAGCTTTCCGGTCTTTTCGCTACGGCTTTTGCCCTCCTCGCATCTACTGCGTATGCCCAGACTGGTTCCCAGGGTATTGATACTGGAAACAAGTTCTGCACGGGCCAATGCGTTCCTAAGAGTTCCGATCTGCCCTGCAGCAAGCCGGAGGTAAGCACATTTTCGATGCTAGACATAGAGTCCTCATTGACCGTTATGACAGTGGCAAGCATCATTGGGTTGCTACATGTGCTGCCTCGATAATGATAATTCGGGTGGCTTTGCGGACAGTCTCCCTGACGATATTCTTCCTGACGACATTATTGGCGACGATAACTGAAAATAACCAACATGTCCACCACTTTATGTCCCAGATCGGTTGCCGTGTAATCCTTCTAGCGAAATTATCGGGTTTCTTGTGCTGTGCTTGAAGAAGTATTAAGAATCCGACGTCCTGGGCATGTACATTCTGTTGCAATGTGTTGCATTGATCTCGTCATAGATCAATCCTTGCTTGTATGTGTATTGTTTTCGACTCCGAAAAGAGAAATCCTTCGTGCCTAAGACATGGTAATCACTGAAGATATTTCCAGTAGTGTGGGTGAATCCGCTAGATGGTTCGTAGGCTTGGGGTTCTCGACTCGGAGGTTCGTAGTTGGAAAAGCAGCGCGCGCGTTGCGTAGCCGAGACCATTGAATAACATTGACTGCAGATGGCCCTTCGACGGCACACTGCGCCCAACACGGATGCTATCGAGCCATGAGCAATAGAAGTTCGTTCCTATCGCAATTGCGTTATCACTTTAGCCTATTTAAACCCGTTGGCCTATTTTGACCTGTTTCACGCCGCGTGTCGGTTGCAGCACGCCTGGTCCTGTCAGATACCTTAGGTCTTCGTTTCCGTGCCGGTCCAATCAAGTCTCTGCAGACAGAACGACATTAATGCAGCCCTAGTCACTTCAGAGAGGATGTGCTCCCGCGACGCATTCAAACATCTTCTCATCCTCTCTGCATTTTATTGTATCCTAGCTCTTCAGACCCCAACGCTGGCATTGTATTATAATTAGTGCGCTGCTATCGTGTCCAAGCAACGTCCTCCGCCGGTGCTAATCCGACCTAAAGGCTTTATCGGTCGCTGGACCGTGATCTCAGCTATTTCCAGGGTTAACATCAACATGACCTCCTTGTATCTGAGGACAGAAGCTCTGAATCTCGACCGATCGCCGTATTTGGGCTATGCAGTGGGTGGGCTGTGCACTGAGCAACGTCGTGGTTTGCATTGAGCAAATTTGCTATTGACTTGTACCGACAAACCAACATTCAGCCTATCGTGGCATGATTGCCCTTCCAAGTACATTCCTCGTCCTTTATGTCTAGATTTTCATCCGACAATACATCTTGTTCATTGATGACATGCAGCAAAACATGCATCTGTTCCTGTCATCGCCGACCATGGGACATACCCGGCCGAGTGGATCAATTTGTGTAACCAGCCTTCAAAGTTGACGGCGTATGACCCCACAGTGATACAGGTGCAGATGTAGCCATTCAATATATCTCCAATCTTTTGTATTGTCGAAGTCATATGTGATTGTTTCTGCCGAAGTACGTCGTTCGAAGGGAAAGTGGGATTTTGGCACATCTGGTCTGCGGGCTCTCCGGATCTCCGTCAGCGCTAGGTTAGCCAGAATTCAATAATAGCATGGACTTGGACACGGAAAGTTAGGTGAACACAGCGTCTAATCCCATAGGTAGTAATGAGTATATCTGGTGAAAGACACTTGTTCTTGACCAGGCATTTTGTAGCCTTCGGAAGAAGAGTATGCGTCTTCAAACATCTTCACAGCCAGTGATTAGTCCAGGCTGTCTCGTGTCCAGATAAGCCAGGGATAGCCGTTCGGTATAATAACAGCTTTTGAAGCGTTCTCCTCTCATAGAAGCCACATTCGAATCTGCAGTAAACTTCCATCAGGCTCTTCCTGGGCGCACCAGGGCAGACGAGGTTGCGATATCATGGGGCATAATGAACATATCGATCCACGCGTACTGACGAGAGAAGAGGGAACTCATCAAAGTCCTAGCTCTTCTCTGCCGATTACAGCCTGGAGCCCGAACAGGGAGGTCTGGTAGGAGGCTGGGAGAGCAGAAGGTGGAATCCCTGAAGAGAACCTAGTCGATGGATGGGGGAGATGGATGCATAAACGAGATGCAAAGGACAAGAAATCTTGATGGTCAGTTATCTGATGCTCATTCGATGCAGAATTTGAACATCGGGGCTGATGACAAGATGGAAAGAAAGAAACAACGGGACGCTCGTAAGATTCAGTTGACGGGGGATGGATGGAAATGATTTCCGGCTGGCAGGGCAAATGTGCTTGCCGTCCCAGGAAAGCTCACCAAACTAACCTTGGTACGTTAGCTCTGTTGCACTTGCTACTAGTCTTTGACAAATGAATCTGCTCTACTTACGAGTTCTTTATGATACGAGGTTCGCTTCAAGTTGCCTAACCTAGGCTTTTGGGAATCTCAGGGTTCAGTAAAAGGGCGGATTCTGAGTTTACGATGAACTCATCTTGCAAGATTGTACCCCTATTTTTGAGTTTCCAAGAATGCTCTAATGCTAAAGCATCCTTCTATGAGCTGAATATTTACCTCTCAAGAGTTGGGTTCTTCAACGCAGGTTCATTGGCAGATATCCAGAGATGAAGAAGATTGGTGATAGGCTAGAGATCCTAACATCGCTGAGTGGATAATGGGCTTTCTGCGTCCTCAAAAGATAGTTAACCCACACCAGAAGATGCACCAGTTGCAGACACCCTGCAGCTATATAAACGCATCATGTCTAGTGCTTGGCTGACATCTTCATCGCCTCTCCTTCTTTTGCTTCTTTGCCACCATAATCTTGTCGTTGTGAGGTCCAACGAATGTAAGCGTATTTATCCAACGCAAAATGAAAATTATTTTGTATTAAAACGGGGCACATCCACGAACAGGAATTTACTCCGGGCTATGATGCCCAAAAGCTAAGCTATAGTACACATCAGGAGCAGAGAGAATGTTGGGGAGCAGGCGTTCTCTACTTAGTAGGTGAACTGCATGTCATTAGTTTGTATGACCTGCAAGGCATTATGTTGTAGCTTATACGCCAATTAAGCTTTTTGTATGATATATGTATAGCAATGGGATGCTGCGAGCAATTATCCTCTCTTTGCTGGCTGTTACTTGCCACTCGTTGAATGCATAACATTATACATCATTGTATGTATGTGCTTAGTCAGTCACACTTCACAATACAGGGCGCTCGGCAGTGGCTCGGCAGTACTGTTAATCTGTGACAGCAGCTAAATAACCTTACCCCATGGTCGGTCTAGTGGTAGATCACAAGTTGATAGGTAGATGGTCCAATAAATAACCGAGTCTTGTTCAGTTCTATATAGAAAAACCCGCTCGTCTATACATATGCCCAAAGTTCGTGTGGTATTAAGAATCTATTTAAGCATCCGCTATGTGCTCAATGTCCAAAAGGAAGGTGCTGTTTCCACGCCTATCATCCATCGCTTCGTAGTACTCATGCTGGCTCTAATGCATCTGTTGTGTTTTTCCCGCTCAATATTTGCATATACCAAAATGACTGACAACAGAAACCAGAAGAAAAAGAAAGACCAAGATAATGCTTTGAGGCTAGCCCTTTCCATGACCCACATGCACAACATCTGAGCGCTTGCAATTTCGACTAATAATTGTAAACTCAGTCGACTTGGAAAGCGTCAAAATTGTGACGGTATGATCACGGAGTCTCCTCCAGGGAACGGGCAGGTATATCAGAGGTCGGCGAACCCAAGGCCGTCTTCAGGGTGGGCGTCTTTTCACTGGGCTTCTCATCCCATAGCGCACTACTGGCGGGGAAGATCGACCCATCGTTGGAGATATTAATGGCGGGGGCATCTTCCACGCTCACATGCACATGAGGTACCACTAAGTCGAGCCCTTTCGAGGCGCTTGGGCAACCAGACATCTGGGGCTTGTGCCGAGGGGGCAGTGGACGATAGGCCGAGTCATGCATATAGCTCATATAGTCCGACCCGTTGCTGCTCACCGACGATGCAGCTGTGGACGGCGTGTGCATCAGCGGCGGAACAGACCCCGTAGCACTCCAGAGTGCCGACAAGCTGGTCGAACTGCGGTGATCAAACCGAGGGCGCCGGACCGGCATCATAGTGTCATCACGGTGAAACTGGGAGAGGTAATTCCAGGCCTCTGACGACGCCAGAGAACTGGCACCGGATCCCATAGGTATCACTGGCTTCCATTCGGATGGATCCTGATCCGTCTTGGCATCATTCCATTCGCTGGGTATCCTGGAGATTGAGGATCTGGCGGCACCTTTCGTGGGAGTCATGGGTGCTACAATCATTCGAGGAGACATAGGAGGAGAGGCAGGTGGAGTTGTTGAGGAAGACATGGAGGAGTTTGATGAGAAGGAAGCTGAAAGTGGTTTGTGGGAGTCTTTGCGGCGACAGCTGCAGAGATAATGTGTCAGTAGAAATTTATTGAAAGGAAAGAGATAGCAATGAGACAAAGGAAGGACTAGGGGGAACTGGTTGGAATTTAAACCAGCAGTGGAGGCTGTGCAGTCAAGGCTGTGGCGCGATAAGGAGTCTCATACCTTTCGCTACAATATAAGAGGGAATTGTCAGGCACTGTTATCTGTTTTTCGCACATGGCGCTGTAGATCGGTTAGCTTTGATCCTGAAGATAAGCGATCATTTTATATGCAAGGGGAATAAGCGACAAGGTTAACGGGGATGTGCGAGGATTGGCAAAAGCAACCATGCTGGGGAGAAGGTAGGGCAGAAGATACTAGGATATAGCATAACACATACCAAAAGTTAAGAAAGCTAGCCGCCATCTCGGGCTGCCGGTCGTCGTCCAACTCCAACTGCTTGGTGATTTGTCCAGAGCCTAGTTTGGATATGGAGTGGTTGACAAAGGATGTGCCTCTCCGATGTAAAGCCGGCCGAGAGTTCCTCAGCTTAGGGACATTGGAGCCCGAGGAAGTGCGGCGATGGTGGTTATTGCTTTGAGTCATGGATGGCGGTGAGGATCTGGTTAAGTATAAATATGACACTGGTCCAAAAGAAAAACCATCTATCTGAAAATAATTCGGCGATGGTACCTTGCGCCGAACCGCGCCAGTTGTGGAGCACGAGAGCTTGCCCCTATGGGGTCAGAAAGTATGAGGGATTTGCGTCTAGCAGGGATCCAACTGCACAATTGGTTGGACCAATGGCCTCGCACGGTAGTACTGGATGATATAGTTTCGTAATAATGCCTCAGTCCTCGTTCAGCCGAAATGGCATGTGCCGAATGAATCGAGCTGAAACGGCAAGGGAATACACGCCTGAGTGGTTTCTTATTTTTGAGAAAACCCTGGCAATGAGAGGCAAATATGTAGCGGGCGAACGCCAAATTCTTTGTAATAACAGTAACAACGATAAGCTTTTTTCTTTTCTGCTCTGTGTGTATCTGCTGTGGTACCAGAATTGGTCAGATAGGTCACAAATGAAACCAGTCTCACTAGTAGTACTACTAGAACGTTGGTGGCACGGCTGAGGGACCGTTATCACCGGCCTCTGAGTGGGGAGAGATAAGGGACAACAAAGTGACAAACGGGTAATCGACAAACGAAAGAAAAAAAAAAAATCGTAAAGGATAATTATAGCTAGGAAGGGAGACATACATACCAAAGGAATGGCAGTGTATTCTGTTTCCCCCTTTCTGCGATTTAAATCCCTCTTTGTTTTCTTCTTGGTTTGGCCCCTTTCTTATAAACCAGTGTGCCGTCTTCTCCAAGGTACACCGCACGTGCAATGGGCCTGATACCGAAAAGGGCGGGTGTAAGTAATGCTAAGCGGGATTATTGACCGGCGGTGATGAGAGAGTATCGTGCAGCGGACTGGAAAGCAGAAAAATCGCTCGGAGAATAACTAGGCAATACTGAAAGAGGGATACCGAAGGGAGCACCAGATCACAGGCGCCGGGACGGTCAATCAATTGTATAAGAATAGCCTAAGAGTAATCGAAAGGTCTTCCTGTTGTGGTAGTCGAAAAGTGTCAAGGCTGTTTGCGTCTCACGATAAGAACACCAAAGGCAGAGAAAGCGAACAGCCCGATAGATATAACCAGAGCCGGAAAATCGATTCAAGCAACAGAAATTCTAGAACTTTGTTCCACCTACATGGGGAGAGCATGATGGGGGGATTAGGTTAGCCTTGGTTTCTCTTCACATCCCCAGGTGTGCCTCCATTCGGCCCATTACTAGTTACCGTGACCACCCTGGGTGACGCCTGAGCACGTCAGGCCCGGGAGGGAAGGCGAGACTCAGTTGAGTCACGCCATGATTGGGCTGGGGAAGGGAGTTCTAGACTGCCGGACTGCCGTGTGCCGCCTGCCTCAGGCAGCACAACGCGCAATCGTCCGTCTGAATGGGGAAGGCACACAACAAATTCGGCTTACCTCACCACCCATAGATGATCTAATCCACTCCGCGTACGGAGTATATGACTGGGGAACGTTGCAATGCTCCGCCGGAACGACTCTTTTTGGCTTCTCCTTGTGGACTGACTGGCTATATTTAGCTGTCACTCTGGATCCGGTGGGGAGTGTATAGCGGATGGAAGACGAAGCACAAAGAAAGAATTTTTCGTCCTCTCCGAATCCGTTGTTTCCTCTCGTTGCTCTTATATGGTACTTGTGCGTAAGTACTGCGGTGTTCTACTAGTGTTCGGGAGTCTCTCTTATGTCCAGGCGGGGTACCCATCGCGATAAGGTAACCATTAGTTGCCGCGTCCATCTTGTGCAGAGACCGGAGCGATAAAAGCCCTTCCCATTGCCCCTCAAATCCTCATTTGGCTTTCCTTGAGATTCCGATATTTTATTTTTCCCTTAACCGACCGAACCACGCTTATCGGGTGAAGGAACACTACCATGCCCTCAACCATTCGTCGCATGCGAATGACATGTCGTCGTCTTGGCTTGGCTGGATCTCTGCTACGCGGGGCTCTTGAGGTCTGATCATCACTGCCGACCAGCCCAGTTTGTCACCTCAAATCGGGCAGCCATCGTCAACACGGAGCGTCAGCTGTAAAACACCCCAGCTCCACATCTGCTGGTCTAGACAGTGCCTTGGTGGCCGGACTCAAGGGGACCAACCAATGCTTAACGTACAGGCTTACACATGGACTGTTTCTCCATCCAGAGCTCAGTGCTTTTCTGCAGTGTCCGTCCCCCCCCCCTTAATTGGATCTGTGCGGCAGGATCACCCGCCGTTAGATCCAATGAGTGAGCCCTATCGCAGTGCGGAAGCAGTGATTCGGAACTGGACGCCAGGGAGGCAGTTAACCTTGGCTAGCAAACAAGGAAATGCCGACCCGGATCAATTCTATGGCTTTCTGTCGTTTCGGGATGGCCTATATTGTGTGACGCCATAAATGCCTCGAGTAGTAGTTTTACTTTTTCCTTAAACTAGCCTGTAATCGAGAGAGAGGCAAAAGAGGAGAAGGGGAGGAACTAAGCAGCAAGAAGAACCGGCGAAACCGATAGTGGCCTGCTCAGGTGGCTACCGCCATGAGGCGAAGCAAAGCCGTGATGGACAGAAATAGATGAGACAATTCTCTGAGGCGAAACAAAAATATTCCATCCATATTTCGGCAGTCCCACACGGCAGCAGAGGTTTAAACAAAGGTTTACTATAATGTCATCAGTGTTTGCAACGTTCGAAGCAGTCTATGATGCTAGTAACTGGGGATGGAGTCCATAATAGTGGGGCAATGTCACAGACTGACTGGCAACCACAGCGCAGGCTACTATATTTACTACAGTGCACACCAATTATCCGGAGAACACTTATTGAAATCTGGCAGATAATTGGTTTGGTACAGACTGGTGAATAATGCATTCTGCATTTGTAGAAAACAAATAAGTTGACACGTTCTCGATCGTCCTGTGGATCAAATTTCTTCATCCATTAGCAGATATTTATACATCCGACGGTGAGATTGGATGTTACTAAACTCGATGACGGATGGGGATTCCCACCCACTCGTTCCAGGGGTCGTCCCCCTTTTTGGCTTTACCGCAACACATCATTTGAACTGGATATTCTGGATCTAGGGCTCCATAATCTGATAGGCACACACATCCACATTTCAGTGTCTCGACCATAGCGGTGAGTCTGGACTAGTATCAACAGAGCAAAAAAGGATCGTCCATTCTCTCCCCTCAAGGTCAAGTCCTTTTAGCTGACGTTTCTCTTTCGAATGTCTAGAACTATCCAGGTAAAGATTGTAATTTCCCATGTTGCGTACACGTTTACGGAGTATCACAAGTCCAATTGTCTGTCCAATCTGGCCTGTTGCATTTTGTGCTTCCATGGCCCCGTAGTTACTTCTTACATGCGGGGCAGGCGTTGTGTCCCCTCCGAAGCCTGTACAATGATGTACTATCTACTCTACCCAACAACTGCACGTTTCACGGGTCATCATCCATACGAATCGAACTAAGCCGACTAACTCAACGGGAGTAGAGTGATACTCTCACCATGCGATCGTCGCCCCCTGCCTTGATTTAAACCGAATCATTCGATTTAAAGGCCTATCACACGTTCTCCCCCATCTTGTTAATCACCGTCACATGTGAGATTACCGTATCAGGGAAAATAGTAGTAGATATCCTACTTGCACGCGGACACCCTTCGTTCCCCCTTATCTCTTATTATCAAAAAAAAACAACGACTGACTGGACACAACTATGGAGAGACTTATAACGTAGCTACTCCCATTATTCAAGGTTTCTACACCGCAACTTCCTGCAACTTAAAACCATGATCGAGTCAAGGACAAGAAGTTCATTAGCGTTGAAGGCTGATTAGAGCCCACGGACTCGAAAGAGGGGTAGGCATATAGATAAAGCTTACTCCGTGTGTATTGTACATGTCTCTCTCCCAAATTATTAGGAAGGTAGATGGAAAAGTTTACTGTATGTTTACCATAAGGGTAAAGTTATGGTATTGAGGTATACTAAGTACTAAGTATCATAGTCGTGTAGTAGGTAATTCGACCATCTTGTCCCACCTCTGAAAGCTACAAGATTAATTCTTAGGAGAACATAGAGGGCAATCGCTAGCAAAATTCTACTATATCTGCTTGGCATTGTAAAGCATATGTATATGACTTTAACGAATGTCCAACATGCGCTCTTCAGTCATAACTTCGTTTGTGGCGGGCACCTTCCCCTTCGGGAAACATCAAGCATCATTTTCTTCCCCTGCTCCGCTTCGCATTCTTCTTCTGCCTTCGTATCTAGCACTAGATGAAATAACAACAAAATGCCTCTTCTTCAAGCTTTAGAAATTGTTTCTTTGCGTATTCGATATCATGCACCCTTAATCATTGCTAGCAAGCACCCCAGATCGGGGTGCAGTCAGCATCGTTGCGTTTGTAGGCCATCAGGACACATCTTCCGCGTGCGGAATATTCCTCGAAAAAGGAAGCATAGGAGCTGCTCAGCGCGAGTGCCAGTACTAGTAGTACTAGTAGTAGCATTAGTAGGTGCTGACCTTTTAAGACTACTGCTAGTGGCCATTACCCCTCACGCCATCTCATCTCCTCCTCAATTCTCTCACATCGCCATACCTGCGCATACGAAGAAAGATTCGACGATCTTTCATGACAAGATTAAATACAGAATGGCCTTGTTCGAGGAGCTCAGCCCCTCCTCTGTGGCTACTATAACTCTAACTTTATTGCTTGCCTATCTAATAGGCTGCGCAGTGTATCGCCTGTACCTTAGCCCCATCGCGTCTTTCCCAGGTCCCCCGTTGGCAGCTGTGACTTGGTTGTAAGTTCTGAATTCTAATTGTCGAAGTAGGCCCTGCGAAGGTAGGAGGGAACGATGAAGCTGACTGCGCGCTTCAGCTATGAGTTCTATTACGATGCAATATGTGGTGGCCGGTATATCTTCAAAGTCAAGGATATGCATAAGCGCTACGTGAGTAAGATGACCTCGTTGTGAATAAAAAGCCATATATAGTGACACTACAATGTATAGGGGCCCATTGTTCGCATCAACCCCGAAGAGCTTCATATCGAGCCTTCGGCCTTTTATGATGAGCTGTATGCACCCGGCGGCAAGAAGAAGAGAAATTTGAATCCCCAGTTCAAACATCAATTTGGGGCGCCCGACAGTACCTTTTCTACTATAGAACATGATTTACATCGCATGCGTCGTTCTGCTCTGAGCCCATTCTTTTCAAAAGCAAGTGTACGTCGTTTGCAGCCTGTCATATGGGAAAAGGTCGACAAACTCCTTGAACGTCTGCATGGATTGAGAAATACGGGTCATCCAGTCCGCATGGATATCGCCTACGCTGCGTTTACCAATGGTATGTACAACGGTGAAGATAATAAACCTCCATTTATCCAATATACTCACAGATGTAGACGTCATTATGCAGTACAGTTTCAGCCACTCGCGCGAGAGGTTGCAAAAACATGACTTTGGTGAGCCAGCTCAAGAGGCCGTTCTTGCTATGAGCAAAGTTGTACATTGGATGAAGCACTATCACTGGCTCATATATATGGGACAGCTTATTCCGCCATGGATTGTATCATGGATTAGTCCAACGTGAGTATGATCAATGTTGTGTTCCTGCATGCGTATAGACACATCAAAAATTGGAGCTGATCTGCAATGCATGAAAGAGTTGCAAACGTGCTTGAGGATGAACGGGTACTACATTTCATGATCTGCTAGCAAATCCGAATCTTCCAGTCTCAGAAAAGAGTGTCGAACGGCTTGGCCAGGAAGCCAAAATACTCGTAGCCGGCGGAACTGAGACCACATCTTGGACACTATCGGTCATCACATACTATCTGCTGAGCCAACCGGATACTTTATCCCGTCTTAGTACCGAACTAATCGCCTCCATCCCCGATCCTACGGCACACATCGGTATCGAGGTCTTGGAACACCTTCCCTACCTTACTGCCGTAATTCAGGAAGGTCTGCGGCTATCCTATGGCTCTGTTGCCCGGCTAGCACGTGTATCCCCAGATGAAGCAGTGATATTTCACGACGACAAGCGTGGAAAGGACTGGGTAATTCCTCCGGGGACACCCATGAGCATGAATGCTGTTTTTGTGCATCATGATCCCGCCATCTTTCCAGAGCCAAGCAAGTTTCGTCCGGAACGGTGGATCGAAGCCGAAAAGGAGGGTAAAAGGCTGAATGGGTATCTTGTGTCCTTCACAAAGGGTTCCAGGTCGTGTTTGGGTATCAATCTGGCCTATGCAGAACTCTATATTTGCGTCTCCAGGATGTTTAGACTGTATCACGGTGCAGAGAATGAGACAGGTGCGAAAGGTGGGAGGTTGGAACTGTTTGAAACGTCCAACAAGGATGTCGAGTTTGCGACTGATATGTTCATTCCTGCTACCAGGAAGGGAAGTAAAGGCGTTAAGTTGCTTGTTAAGGGTGATTAACGATCCTTACACACTGGGTATTGATGACGATTGGATGAAGACAGACGCAGCAGAGTGTATAGTACTAGCACGCTCTGTTCAATACATCCAGCTTTCAGTACATAATTTAGCAACTTGCTTAATCTCACTCAAAATCACCAGCGAATAAAAGCCGTCTCTCTCCATTAGATCTTGAACCTGACAAGTTTCTTTCTTCATCCCATCCCTACCATTGAAGAACAGGTTATTTACACATCACCTCTTACAACCAACTAAGTTTGAGAACACACATCTCAACCCCCAAAGCAAACTAAACAGTACTAACCTATGTGTCTCCCAAAGTAGCACTTCCTCCATCTTGTCTGTCTAATTCGTATACAGACCGTAACACAAACCATACAACACATTTCCACCTGTCTCACTGTAAGATATCTAACTCAGTACTTACATGTGTAGCACACCCACTACTACACTCCTTAGTATTACCTACTTATACCCTAATTTAGATACTTCCCAGCAGCCAGTAAACAAGTATCTTCCCCCTTGAGGAAACACTATTTGTAACCACCATACCTATTTACAGGAGTAGGAGAACCCAAAACGAAAAGTCGCCACAGTTCCTATTTGCACATGACCATCATGGCGCAGCGCAGACGAGAGAGTTCAGCTGCGATGGAAAAGGAACTGTGAATGATGTGGGTGCCAATGGGCACTTCGCATATAATAATTTAATACTTTGTTTTAAGTATCTGCTGCATCTCGTGGATGTCGCGTGCCATTGGCACGGACGTTTCGGGCTGGTTTGGAATTTGGCTAGGTACTGTACGATGTGGTTGGTTGGATTCGTTTCTTTGAGGTATTTTATCCGTGGGGCTACTAATGCGTTCGCTGGTTCATCCTTTTCTTGTTGGAGATGTGGATGTGATCCGGTATGGTGTACATGGTGCATAAGTTCGGGAGGTGGAGAGTTGGTTTATTTACTAGTAGCTGACTTTGCCCCCGGCATGCATATTGATTACTTTACAGTTCGTCTTTGATACTACGTATGATATTTGTAGCCGTGTGATTAGAGTTGATGGTGTAGATGTAATAGTGGGTATCTTGGGCATAGAAACATGAACACGCCGGTGCAACATAATAGCAACCACTCCTTCTTTTTCCAGGTCAGGCCTGGAATGGGAGAGGGAAATCATTTATCGACATCCATCGGATCGCCCGCGGTAGCCGCAACGGGTGTGGGTGTGGGTGTTGATGCGGACGCGGGTGCGGCTGCAGCTGAAGGGCCGGATGTAGATGGAGCAGGTGCCTCCGCGGCGGAAGTCTTTGCTTCGTTCTCTTTCTCTTTTTCTGTCTTGTCACTATTAGTGGTGGTGGCCTCGTTGCTAGCGGCTTTGTCGTTCTTTCCGCTCTCCTTAGTTTCCTCTTTTGCTTCGGGACCGCCGAGGAACCGCGCTGGTACTCCTCGCGCAGCGACTCCAACAGGTCCAACGTAGCATCCCAGCATCGGGCTCCAACTGTACTTTTGTGCCACCGTGTGTCGAATCTCATTGTACGCATGTGAGTTTGCGAAGGGCAGTGAAGTTTCGGGATCCCGATAGCGCGAGGGTAGTGATGTAATAACGCAGAGGGATGAAGAGATTTCTGTTTTGCGGTGTTAGCATGTCCAATGTGTTCGTGCATGCAGTGGGGGAATAGGTGCATTGCATACTGGTTAGCCTAGGAGGTTTTTTGGCGTTGAAGTAGATACTAAACTCGCGGCTTTGGGCGGTCTTGTCATCAAAGTTCTCCAATACCGTAAGGGTTCGTCCTGTTTGCTCGACAACCTGAGGTACCTCTGGAACTTGCGGTTGTGGGGTTTCCCCATTCGCAACAGCTGGCTGGTCCGTATGCACCTCCGGAGCCTCCTGGCCCGGTTGTGCTGGATTGGGCGTCTCCTTCTGCGGGTTAGTCTGCGAAGGGGCGGCAATTGCATCTGGTACTGTGGTAGGGGATAGCTCCTGCTGCACCGTGGCAGGTTCAGACACAGGTTCAGCGGCTGTGGTTGGTTCAGGAGCTGTTTCCTTCGATGCATCATCGGACTTTGCGGCCGCAGTTGGTGGATCTTGGTCAGGCTGCTTTTCGGAGTCTAACGTAGGCTTCTCGCCAGACTCCTGCGACGTAGGCTGTTGAGCTTCGGCTGCGTGTACAGCGTCATCTTTTTGTTGTACATCTGGCTTATCATCTGACTTGCTCTCCTCCGGAGCTGCATCTGGAGCCTTGGTCTCGGTGGCTTCCTCTTTCTTTTCATCTTCAATTTTTGATGAACCAGAGTCTGGTGCTGCTTCTGTAGCCGACTCGTCGTTAACTGCATCTGTGGCAGGCTGCACAGGATCAGCAGCAGCAGCAGCCGGAGTAGGGGCAGCAGCAGTAGCCTCTGTGTTCAAATGAGAGGGGGTGGATTCCTCCATTGGTGTATCGGTGGGTTCCTCCATTCGCGTATCGGTGGGTGCTTCCTTTGGCGTAGCAGTGGGTGCCTCCACTGGTGTATCAGCGGGTTTCTCTTGGAATATTGCGCCATTGGTCTGGGTGGGCTCAGACTTTGTTTGCTGCTGTTCAAGGTCTTGGTTCGGCTTTGCAGGTTCTGCATCGCCGGGTGTTTGTGGTAGCGTAGAGCCCTCATTCTGGGTGGGAGGAGGGGCTGTTTGCGACGTGGCAGAACCAGCAACAGTGGGATCCTCGGTCGGTTTTTGCTCTGTCACATTTTTATTTTCTTTGTCCGTCTTTTTGCTTTTCTTGCGTGTAGTGTCCTCCTTCTCAGGTTTTGCCGTAACGTCAACTTTGCCAATGCGCGTTAAGCGACCATTAACCCAGGTTGCTATGCCACTCCAGTACGACATGACTGGGCCTTCAAGGCGGCGGTTCTGAAGGGCTTCAATTTTCGCACGTCTTTCTTCAGCCTTCCTTTTTTCCATTTCCTCCCATCGATTTAGACTCTTGCTGTTATGCCTCTCCACCCTTTCTGCTTCTGCAAGACGCTCGGCTTGCGTCATCTCCTTCGGTTTGAACTGGGCCTTCCTTTTAGCTGCTTCCTCCATGGTGGCGATGAGACGGATGCGCTTTTCTTCGCTGTCCTTCAGGCGTGCATGCGTAAGTTCCTTGTTCTGCATAGTCTGGCGACGAGAGGATGATCGCGTGGGCCCTTCCTCCGGCGTAGGGATCCATGAGATACGTTCCGACTTCTTTTTGGGGCGAGGAGCAGGCACTGTAGACACAGCAGTAGGATCGATTTTAACCTTCTTGCTGGCTATCTTGAATCGAAGGTCTTCTCGAGCTCTCTTTTTCTTCTTCTCTTGTCGCTCCTCCTTCTGTATCTGTTGCTCCCCCTCCATGTCGTCAGCTCGAGACTCGGGTCCTTGATCATCCTCATCATCCGAGGAAGACTCAAAGCGCATATCATCCTCTTCGCCCCCTTCTTCCTCCACATCCATCGCAAACTCGTTGTCATCCTCCACTTCCTCGAACAAGAGCGCAAGGTCATCGTCTGCGGCGGCGTCCAGGAGGGCTGACATATGAAGGCCGGCTGTGCTTCGCTTCGCACGCCCCTGAATGAGGGACTCAACCGGCGCCTCCTCCACTGAGGAGGGGCTTTCATGATCATCTGCCATTTTTCGTGAGGACAGTTGTTGATTCAAAGTCGGCAAGTAAGGAACATTAATCGTTTAGCGGAAGCCGACCGTAAAATCACGATAAAACGCGAGTCCGGTCGGGCGCGTATGAGATCGGCCAAGCGTGATACTTTGTGGTAAAATTGTTCATTTATTTCATTTTAAAGAAAGGACATAGGACAGTTAATCCACAAATTCCACTAATGTGTGGAGAGCAAAAGGGAGCAAAAAGGGAGTTGAGCCCAAATTATTGGAGACTTAATTGTTGCACCGGAGCTCTGGCAAGGCGGTGCCGGAAATCATTACAGATACAGCGGAGGGCAGTGGCGGGTGGTAAATAGATGCCTCAGGTGTATATATGGGGTCACGTGATTCATATACTCTGGATGAATGGAAATCAGAACCCGGATGTCACCTCAATAATTGAGATGGAATAATCCTAATTCACGTAGCAGGAAATTTTGTATGGGCGTAGAAATCCAACCTACCTGTTACGATATAGCATGAGGGGCATCCCGACTCTTCCGGGCAGGGACCGCAAGCATCCAGCCCGACCCGAGAATACTCAGGGTCAGGTACCGCGTTGCACAAGTTCCTGTAAGTCACAGTAGCTGCAGGAATATTGGCTTGAAATAAGAAAAGTGAAAACCATATCCATAGTAGCCTGTAGCCTGGCCCCCGCATAACTAACTGTCTTACCGCCATGGTTGATTAGCTTGCTGTATGTCATGACGGATCCTCAAGGGATGTGGCAGGGTTTACTTAGGAAGTACTCCGTCGTACAGACTACAGGCAGCGTTCCTGCATAAGAGTTCCGCCGATGACTTCACATCTTGAATGATTCCACTTGAAATATCCATCCCTTCACAACAGAATGTCTTCATCCCTTGCGTTATGGATTTCATTGAACCCACGAGAGGGATTTGACATGTTTGCTCCAGGTTTAGTATCTACTGCAGTACTCCGTAGTACCCGATATATATTCCGTAATCATGACAGATGAGTGGGGCTCCGTTAAGTTCGAGTATAAGTAAAGCTGACAGTAAATCTCTTGGGAAAGAAACCGGCAAAGGAGTATTCGATCGAACAGCTTTTCCAGCTATGCGCCGATCCATTTAACATCATGAAAAGGCAGGTCATCCGACAGACATACTTACTCATTGCCACAATCGAGGGGGGAAAGAAGAGAGGTGATCAATGTCAAAACACATGACGGACGGTGGAATGCGGGGTCTTAGGACGTTTCAGAGTGCCAATCACCTAGAACTGGGTCGCATCCCTCCCCCGTTTCAGCTTCGACAAGGATGTCGAAAAGGCCATTGGTACGCTTTTCATTGCCGTATGCGTGAAGGTTTGATCCGGATTGGGTGTAGACAAGAGGTGCCGCAATAATATATATGGATTCACCTTGGTTTCAAAATTGTAGTCTACCTTATCGCTCTGCACTATGACCTTACTAGTCCCGAATAAACTGTCATCCACAGTGATTTACAAAGTGAAACTGAATTATTGAACATTTCAGAACCAAAAAAGTTGTCTTGTAAGGCTGTCTGTCATTAACTGTTGATGCTATCCAAAAGCATCGACTCCACCCGGGCCTGATCTCTTTCCCCTTTTAGAATTGTACACCCATTTAGTGAGCGAAATTAGGTGGGAACACGACTCAGTATTCGGTGAGAGCAAGACCATAAGATATTATTATTACTGAGCAATATTTACATCTACGTGATCTATAAGACGAAATATTGAACGATGTAGTAAGCACTATGGAAGTATACCGACAATTATCAATTATCGCTGACAAGAGACTATTGCGAAGAGAGCCGATCATGGAATTGTGGAAGGCTGAGGGTGGAAAATGCGCTATTTAGGAGCTTCTCGAAAATCGGAATTAGGAGGGGGATCGATCGATGAACCGAACGAACAGGCCTGACCCTCTCTGATTCCCCCGGGGGTTCGAGCAGAAGCAGCAGGAAATAATGGTTGATCGCCAGCTGGGCAGTGGGCACGAGCACACCAAGGGATGAAGATGGGGATGAAGGATGAACAGGGAAGGATCCTTCACCAATATAAGAAAAGACCATCAGAGTCAGAAAATTAAGACAATTTTTTATTTTTTTTTATTTTCATGCACTTCACAGGCACACTTCTCGAGTAATAAAAAAAAATAAGTAGGGAATGGGTGAACCCGACCGGCCAACCAGACGAGTGGATATGACATGCCCCCCCGGGATCCGGCAAACCTGAGCTCCCCAACTGAGTAAACTAACCGCCTTCCTCCTTCTCTCTACTCGAAGTCTCTTTTCCACCTTTTACCTTTTCCCTCCGCGCCGGTGCAGCAGCTCTACTCTCTTCCTTCTTCACCAAACATCCACCGCCATCTATTCTTCCTTCTTACGCTTCCTCCTTTCATGCACCCCTTTCCTGTCTTACTCTCCCATTTTACCTCCCCTTCCCTTTTTCCCTCCCCAATCTCTTCTCTTTTGAGTAATCCTTCAATTCAGTATCCCTTTTAGTATCGTCCCATCGTCGGTCTTTTCCATTCTTGTATCTTTTTCTGGCTTCTGCCCGAAGCCGCGCAATTTATTCCAGCCACCCTAAAAGAGTCCAGCGACCCTTTTCGGCTTCCCTTCCACCCACCACCACCCCCGTACATCAACGACCTCCGCGTTCCTTTCTTTCGCTCTTCCCACCCCCTCGCTCGACATTTTTCCCATTCAATCTCCTCGTGTCCTTGCGGTCATTTCGAGCGGGTCCTTGCGGGTTAGCGATATTTTTGAACACTCGGGACCTAATCACTGCGGTGGATCGTGGCAATCGAATCTGGCCACTAGTCCAAAGATTATCTTTACTACCCACGGTGACAAAGCTGACTGGGCCTTACGCTTAACGGACAACTATTGACAACTACTTCATCGATCTCGCTGTCTCTCCTATTTCCTGAGCATCCGTGCTTGTTCAAGCTTACGTATTCTTTCGGACCCAGTCCTCCGTCAACCCCGCCACGAGCACATCCACACACCGGCTGGACGCACAGAACGCTGGCTTCCTCGAGCGTCGAACTTTACGTTCATTGATCAATCGTTTCAGCCTTGATTGCTCCGGTGCTCCCCATTGGCATCGGCTCTCAATTATCGCCGTTTGGTTCTCAACACACTGAACTGACACATGACCCTCGCGAGACAATCCTCTGATTGAGCAGCATCTTTACCAATCCGACAACTGCATATCATTACTTGTATTCATACACAAGGTGTCCGGTGTCCGCCTTCGTTTGAGGTGGAGGGAAATAATTCATAATGCTCCCTGTTTCACGACCGGATGGTCATATGAACCTCAATTACATTCCGACCACTCAACCAATGTCGGGAACTAGCACAGGGCGTAGCTCTCCCAGTGATCTCTCTGGATCTGCTGCCATCAAGTCGCCGTTCGGCCCGTCGAATGGTCTGAATGGAGCCGCAGGCGCAATTGGCAGCGCGAGGCTAGGGGCTGGATCCCCTTCTCATGAACTTGGGGCTCGCTTGTACTCTAAACGGTAAGCACCCTAGTTATCTCGATGCGCTTATTTCGTTTCTCGCAGACTAATGCCTGTTTTTTTTTCCCCCCCTACATTAGAGCGCGAGAGATCCAGGCAGAGGAAGGCGTTTCGCCCAGTATCTGGGGCCCGCCGACTAGCGGTCATTCCACCCCTCTTCGCGAGAACATCCCGGAGTCCCCAAGCCAAGAAGGATTCCCAGATCTGGTGCCTACCTCCAGCGGCTCGATCAATAGCCCTGGCCGGAGAGCAAGAGCTGGGACTGTTCCTTCCAGATTTTCGCCCGTCGGTGCATTGAATGAGGTGAATCTTCAACAACCATATATGCCTCAGACCTCCCGCCCTACGCCGTCAACTAGCCCTTTCCGCCCATCCGGCGTTTCCGGTATCGACACAGGCGCAAAGACCGCAACTGCCCCTGGTGGGAGCAGCGCGGGATCTCTTTCGCGTCTCCGAGCAGGCTCTATGCCCCAGAGAGCAAACTTTTTGGGTTCTTCTGGTCCATTCGGACCGTCCTTGTTCTCTACTAGCTGGGCAACCGGACGTGAGCGCGCGACAACACTGACAAGCATTCGCTCTTCTGAAGGACCTGCCTCTCCCAGCCAGTCGTCATTCTCAAGGGACGGGCTTGCGGATACCGATGTGAAAACGCTAGACTACTTGGGCTTGGCGGAGACACCGCAACAGGCACGAGCTACGCTTGTGCGGCCTGATGTTAATATGCTCCTTCAACAGCAGCAGCAACAGCAGCAGCAGCAACAACAGTCTTCTTTGCCCCCTTTGCTGGCGGAACTGGCCATGATGAAGAATAACAGCCGTATCCGATCGTATTCGGTGAACGCGAAAGAGAAGTATGCTGATGACGAGGACCTGGAGTATGAGAGCCGCTACTCGCAACTTCCCTCTGGCACCGTTACTCCTTCTGCGGCTGCAACAGCAGCCCAGTTGGCCGCAACCCAGGCTCAGATTCATCAGCACAACCTTGCTGTACAGGCATTCGCCAACCACGCATCTGCCAGCCGACCTCGTGCCAGGACGGCTGGAATTTTGGAGGCCCCTCCCCAGCGCTCGTCAATCCGCAATTACCTCGCTACTCCTTCGCGTCTCGAGAACAGCTTTAGCGCCGCTGACCTCAACATCGCGGAAGGCGGAGAATACGATGAGCTGTCGGAAGCTGTTCAGCTCATGCATCTTGGTGGAAGTGGTGCGCCTAACGTGGGGATGCGGCAAACGGGAGACTTGGCAGACGAGAACAATCAGGATGGCCCTACTCGTGCTCTCTGGATTGGCAGCATTCCTGTCTCCACCACGGTCACGTCTTTGGAGGCGATCTTCAGCCTGTACGGCAAAATCGAGTCTACTCGCGTTCTGACCCACAAGAACTGTGGCTTTGTCAACTATGAGCGCATTGAGAGTGCCATTCAGGCCAAGTCACTTCTCAACGGAAAGGAGATCTTCCCCGGCGCTGGCCCTGTCCGGATCGGATATGCTAAAGTACCTGGCACCTCTGCTTCTGGCACGCCCGGTGTCAATGGAGCTCAGTCTTCTCCGACTCCTGATCCAAGCATGAACGGACCTGATGGTATTGTGAGACCGGAGAGCGGCACCAGCATTCCGCATATACCTTCTCTTCCCGAGCTGCAGCCGGAAATGGCACAAATCGTCACCGAGTTCGGGGCCACGGAAGACGATGCTCACAATATTAGCGCTAGCATCCATCGCGCAATTGCCTTTGATGCATTTGAAGATGAGATCCCCCCGATCGCCGAGCCCAGCCAAACTAGGATGTTCGACGCACCGCGGCTCCGTGATATCCGCAAGAGGATCGATAATGGAGCTTGCTCAGTCCAGGAGATTGAGGAAACCGCCGTTGCGATGCTGCCGGAAATCGCAGAGCTCGCGTCGGATTATCTCGGAAACACTGTCGTCCAGAAGCTCTTCGAGTTCTGCTCGGAATCCACCAAGGAGCAGATGCTCGGACCCATTGCGCCTCACCTTGCTGAAATTGGTGTCCACAAGAACGGAACCTGGGCCGCACAGAAGATCATTGATGTGGCCAAGACTCCGAACCAGATGCAGATGATTGTTGATGCTCTGAGGCCATACACCGTTCCGTTATTCCTTGACCAGTACGGCAACTATGTTCTCCAGTGCTGCCTGCGTTTTGGCGCACCATTCAATGATTTCATCTTCGAGACGATGCTCAGTCGGATGTGGGAGATCGCCCAGGGCCGCTTCGGTGCTCGGGCCATGCGAGCATGCCTTGAAAGCCACCACGCCTCGAAGGACCAGCAACGCATGCTTGCCTCGGCCATTGCTCTCCACAGCGTACAGCTTGCGACGAATGCCAACGGGGCTCTGTTGCTGACATGGTTCTTGGATACCTGCACTTTCCCCCGCCGTCGCACCGTGCTTGCACCACGCCTGGTCCCTCATCTCGTGCACCTGTGCACCCACAAGGTCGCCTACCTGACTGTCTTGAAGGTGATTAACCAGCGCAACGAGCCAGATGCCCGTGAGATAGTGTTGAAGGCTCTCTTTTTCAGCCCGGGCGACGAGGTACTGGAGAAGATCTTGAGCGACCAGACATCGGGCGCGACACTGATCTTTAAGGTTCTTACCACACCTTTCTTTGATGAGTCTATGCGCGCCGAAGTGGTGAAGAACGTCTCCAAGGTTCTCACTAAGCTGAAGGCAACTCCCAGTCAAGGCTACAAGCGTTTGATGGACGAAGTTGGCTTGTCATCTCGGGGAGGTGCTCGCGACAATCATCATGGACGTGATCATGTTTCCAACTCGGACAAGCAACAGCATCGCCCAACCTCCCGGCAGGCGGCGTCAAACTACGGCTCCCAGCAGTCAATGGAACGTCAATATGGTGCGCAGTTTCCTACCATGCTAGGCCCAGGTCTGGATGCGACCAGGCCCGTTGCCTCCGAGCAGCAGCCCAACCCCGCTCCTTTTGATCCATACAGTATCAATGGAATGAACAGCATTGGTTCTGCTGGTGGTCTCAATCCTCTTAACGGGGTTGGTGGAGTTGGTGTTAATGGTACCGGCTTCGGCCAGGAGCCCTTGGCGCCTCTGACCCAGCAACAACTGCAGTATCAGGCCTACCTAGCTGCACAGTCCCGGGGCCTCTCTCCCTCGGGACTATACCCAAGCCTCGGAAATTCCAGCTTTGGATACCCGGCTGGAGCACCTTCGGCTGACAGTCTTCGGGCTCTGCAGACCCCGGGAGTGCCCTTGGCTGGCGGTCCTGGCCAGATGAACTCCAACCCTATGATGAACCAACCGACTTTTGCCCCCCAGCAATTCAGCCCTGTTACGAACTCCGCTCAGATGTATCAGTATCCTACTCAGTTCTATTCCCAAGCGCAGCCAGCTCAGACACAGTCTGCGGGTGGACGACGTGGCCGTGTGAGTCATCTCCAGCATATGTGAGAGCCTACGGCTTGCCCGGGCGACCGACGCTAATGCGGATTGATCTCCAGCATTGAGGCTTTTTTATAACTCTTTAATTCGCCATTGACTTCAACCTGATGTATAAAGTTTTGCCCTTACCCTTTTTTTCGATTTCCGGGATACAGAGAGTAGTATGGCTATAACGAAATGACCCTTGTCACACCTAGACCGACGCTGGATCGTCTTGGAAACGGAGGAAGGAGGAACGAGATGAGAAAAAAGTGTTGTGAATTTATGTCCATTTGAGAGCATAGTGGTGTTGCCTTTGTCATGTCAATAAGCATTTAAGTGATTTCTGCCCCTTGTGGCTTAGTTATATGTTTTTCTTTGTTATTATTCTGTTGGTTATGAGAACAGATGGTATTGTTTATTCTTATTATTCGGTTACTCAAGGAGTGGATGGTCTAGCCAAGCGGATGCAACCGATGGCCTGCGTTTGCATGATGATGAGTCTGGCTGTATTAGCCACTGAGCTGTGCTCCACTGGTTGTGGCTGGAATCACACATTACAAGCTTACAGCGAGAGACTAGTTACAGGGGTAATCAATGTTTAAGCCATGGGTATATTGCAATAATCGTTGTAGCTATCGATAGAAAGCCGCCAGTGTCCCTAGCATACAGACCAATACCACAAACACTAAAACTCACCTTCCATCAATTTCATTTTCCCTCTCCCAACCTTCGAACCGTCACAATGCCACCCTAAGTCAGAACACACATTATTCCAAGTAATCCCTCGGTCTGACCCGGTCTGACCATGGCCATTAAGTCTCCAATAATTCATGAAAACCCCAGTGCCACCGCCTTTGTGATCGATATTCCCAGCTCCATCGCGCAGGCACAAGCGCTTCCAGGACAGACGCCGCCGGCATCACAACCCCATCCAGCCTCTTCTACCCGAGGATCCTACCATGGAGAAAGGGTTCTTTTATCTTCCGCCCCCTTGAGAGAACCTTATCCAACCTTGACAGAGCCCAAGACCGAGGCCGCGCGGGCAAGGGTTCTAGAGAGAATCCCGCTTGCCGAGAGGCAATATCACTCCGAGATCATCGAGCCGCTGGTGGTTGAGAAGCTCGCGGAGCTCAAAGGAGCACCTGAAAATAAATTCGAGTGGTGTTTGCCTCGCAGTCTCATAAACAACGATGCGCCAGGCAGTCCAGAAGATCCAGCTCAGGTTGAAGAGATCCAATTAATGGGGAAGAAGAGGAAACGGCAACGCAGCACTACTACCACATGTTCATGTTCATGTCTAAATCCAGAGTCTGGCTCTATCTACTCAAACACTCTCACTACTCGCAACGACCCTCCATTAATTCTATCACCTGGAGAAAACACCTTCGCATCCATCTCAGAGCTTTCCAACAACCTGGTCAAAAACACCTCCATCGAGCCAGCTACGATGAAGATACGCTGTCAACCAACATCAACAACAGAAGCATCAGATAATGACAGCACAAACTACTACTACCACTCCTTCCACATCCCCCCATCATCCTACTTCCTCCGCTGCACCATCCCCATCTCTGAACCTATCCACAATTCATCAAACCCATTACTCCCGGATCTACCACACGACCAGAAATTCAATCTAATCCTCCTCGACCCACCATGGACGAACCGCTCCGTGCGGCGCAGTGGGCATTATCAAACGCAGTTCTATAAAGGATGGGATCTGCTCACGGAACGTATATGTGGTGTCTTACGGGGGTATCTACAGTATGATGCCTTCGACAACAGAGAAGACGGCACTAGTGCAGTTGCTAAGGGCCCCGTAGCAGCCATTTGGATCACTAATTCCGCGAAGGCGCGGAAAACAGCCTATGAGGCTATTCGGGGTGCTGGGCTTGAGGTCTGTGAGGAGTGGGTTTGGTGCAAGGTTACGATGGATGGGAGGCCGATTGTGGATGTGGGTGGGTTGTGGAGGAAGCCGTATGAGGTTCTTGTTATTGGTAGAGTGCAGAGTGCTTGTGGGGATGGGCATGGGGATGGGGGTATTGTGAGAAGGGTTATTGCTGCTGTTCCGGATGTGCATTCTCGGAAGCCGAATTTGAAGGAGCTGTTTGAGAGGATGTTCTTTAACTCTGGTGAGGCAGGGGGTTGTGTGCCGTATGCTGCTTTGGAGGTCTTTGCACGCAATCTGACTGCTGGGTGGTGGGCTTGTGGGGATGATGTTCTGAAGTTCAATTCTGAGGAATGGTGGGTTGATTGATTGATAGGGAAGAAGATAAAGACATGTGAATGTGAGCTTGATATACTCATACAACAACCATCCCCAATATCAACTACCATACGGTAACTGGGTATACAACAACCACATACATCCACCTCAATCAAAAACCTCCCCCAAACTAACCAGACTAAACCTCAAATCCCCCTCTCCACTCCCACTCCCCTTCTCCACCTCCAAAAACCTCCTAACCCCCAACTGCAACGCCCTCTCACTCAACGCATCCTCCTCCTCCCCAAGCACCCCCCTAACCAACGGTCCCTTCCTCCGCCCATCCAACTCCCAAAGCGTGCCATCCTCCCCCTTCACAAACGCCACGAAATGCAAATCCACCGAGTCCTCCGCCGCCGGCGCATCCGTATCCCCCAGTTTCGCCGCATCCGCATGCGCACTCTCCAACGCCTTACTCTCATACAGCAGATCCGCGCGCTGGATCGGCCCCAACCCCTCCGCTTCCTTCAGCAGGCTATCTAGGTCCGAGCCGGGGGTGATGTGCTTCCGCGGCGTGCCGTTCGATACGGCGTGCAGGAGCCCGATGAGTCCGCACGCGTTGCGGATCGTTTGCTTGAACCACATTACGGGTTCGTTGGCCCCGGAGCCCGTGTATTCGGGGAGAGGCGCGTCTTCGCTACGTCGGGTTGCTTCGTAGGCTGCGGAGACGGGGAAGACGAGGAGGAGGGCGTAGGACGGGCGGGGGATGAAGGCGAGGAGGTCTGGGCTGTCGATTGACCAGACGTCTGTGAAGCCTAGGGTGGGGGAGAGGCCAAGTTGGCGGACGAGGTGGGTCATTACTTCGGGGTTGTTTTCTGGGTATATTGGGTTAGCTGGGTTGGGTGTGGGTGTGGTGGTTGAGGGGGAGGGGAGGTACCGAGGGGCACGAAGGCCTTGTTGGTTTGGGGGGCATCGGCTGTGTCGGTCATTTTGAGGATGTGTGGATTGTGTGTAGTGGTGAGGTTTGTTGTTGAGAAGAGGAAATGTTGACTGTGTGAGGGGTGAGAGAAATGTAGGAAAGTTTGCGATGGATGGCGGCGCCGTGAGGGGTTGACGTCGTTGGTGGTGTTGCGGGGTCGATCGAGGGAAAGTTAGTGCCGCTCCGATATAGTAAGTAGTTCATAGATTAGATCTACGTCAACAATGGAAGTATGGGTTTGCTTACAGCGCTACCTATGTATATGCTTGGTTTTATGGAGTTTACAATGGGAGTAATTGTTGTAGCATCGTAACTCATCACTTTCTAGGGTCTAGTATACTTTATCAATTCGGCAGCGGCTTCTCTCCCCGCTTCAAAGGCCCAAATACATTCGACCAGAGTTCACTGACTTCACCCAGGAAATAAGTCAAGCTGACATCCGCCATTCCAGCCTCTTCGTCTCCATCGAGTGTCTCCAGTTGGGAGACGATGTTCTCCAGCCCGAACGCCTTTCCTGTCGCCTGAGTTGCACCCGCCTCGAGCATGACATTGACGACATGCACATGGAAATGGTAATACGTCGGTTGATCTATACAGCACAACCACATTAGTAACCAGATACCCCAAGTCCCAAAGCACCAGAAATGGAACTTACAATGCACGTAAAGCTTCAACTGATCCGTCTCCAACTGGGGATACACCCTAACCGTCTCCTCCAACAACCTCTCCCTCAGATACTTCAGCCAAGGAATATGCTTCTTCTTCAGATCCCTCAAGGACCAGATATCCCTCCTCATGACTAGTGCCAACAAATGCAACGACCCCATCGTCTTCCGATCCCAGTTCAAGTCCGGCAACACCAAGAAACCTCCCTCCTCAATTCCATCAGGTCCCTTCTCCCGAAGAATCACATCCTCTTGCTCCGTGCGACCCTCAAGAATATTGAATACCCAGTTCAGTCGTCCTTCCTCACGCTTTGCACTCATGTACGGGCGGATAGAGTCCCGGTAGATCTCCGGTGTCTCGGTGACCATGCGCACAACCTGCTCCGAGTACTTCTTGATGTGTGACTCCGTGCAGGGCCAGATGAGGTTTATCTTGAGGTCCGGGGGTTGTTGGCTTCCTGGTGCGGAGTGCGAAGAGGCTAGGTACCAACGGTAGATGTCATTATCGCCGAGGTTGTTGACGTCGGTGATGGCGGCGTGGAAGGCTTGGAGGGCTTCAGGAGTTTCGGTTGCAAAGGCGGCGCGTTCAGCGATTAGGATGCCTTGCTGGTTGTCGATGGTACCCAGGATAGCGATGCGGCGGCCACTTTGGTCTTTGGGGTTTGGGTTAGTTATGTTGCTTGCAATGGTCTTGTCTGGATGTGCAGGGAGGGGTGATGGAGGGGCTGGCTGGCTGGTGGTAGGGTTGCTTGCCTTGTTTGAGAAGTCTGCTCACCTCGAATTTCGAGATGAGCGCCTCCGGCGAGACCTTCGCATCGTTAGTGGACATTGTGAGGGGTCTGTTGAAAATTAGGGTGTCTATAGAAGTTGTTGTAAAGCGTTGACCCTACCCCAGATATTTGTTCTGGCGGCAGAATCTTGAGGGCGGTCAGGCTTATCTATATGGATTCTCTATCGGATTGATCGTGGTATTGGCTTGGCTCTAGCAGCTATCTAGATGGTTGTGGTTACAAAACTTCTTCCGTTGGGTATCTCTGTTCATGCGCAGCTAGCCTCGTGCTCCATTTCCTGTCCTTGAATCGTAGCCTTCCGGCAAGATCGCAGTCTGCATAAAGCGACTCGGAGCTTGGACGTCCCTTCCACCTATAGCCTGCCGCTAATGTCACGGCTCTAGCATAGTCCTTGTCCATATATGGCTGATTGCAGTAGGTCGGTGGTGTGACTTCGTGTATGGCGATAGGGACGCATCGAGTAGGGGGCTTTGCTCATGTGTTGACAGGGTTAGTCAAGGAACCCATCCAGCCCGCGGACACAAATATGTGCCTTCGTTTTGAATGAGATTGTTCACTGTAAGCCTTCCCTCAAGTAGACGATTGCTTTTCACTGTCAGGAGTCGTATGCATCTACACTGCATTAGCCTGAGGACAACCCTTATAAGAATATCGACCTACCACTTCAGCCAGCTTAATCCACTCCTCCACTCCCTTAACGAAAGTCTCATCTGCCGCAGGCACAAACTCATGTCCCCAGACCACATATTCGTCAAAGGTGCCTTGCTTCTCAAGGATCTTCACGGGCTCTTCTGGTGTGACTTCCTCGACCTCGACGTCGGCGCTCGTACGGGTAGCAGGCATCGTACGGTCTGTGGGGGTTGCAATGACACCTAAATCAATAAGATCAATGGACTGTCAAGATTTGATGTCCTGAAGTAGGTCTCACCCTCGTAGCCTTCAGGGATTGCGACTCGGCGACCCCTTAGCTTGCGGCCGCGGAAGTAGGCTGTCTGCAGGTTCTGATCTGTGATCTATGAGCATTTGTTGAGAATTGCCGGGCGCGAAGCAATGAGTCTATACCTTTCTCATCAGTGGTAGGCGTCCAGTAGCGACCTAGCGTGTCAACGGGGCCATCGTGGTGGATGCGACAGGGCAGAATGTTCGGAGTGAATTTATCGGTTGACGTCTCGTTGGAAGAGTTCTGGGCGGGTTGGATGGCGAACATATTGAAGTGTGTCAAGCGGAATTGCGTGTAATGCGGTCTAAGCAATGTAGAGTTTGAAAATCTGCGTATTTCGTTCTGTTGAGTAGACAATTGTACTATAGATGTTCGGAATGATGTCGGCAAGGATAATTGAGCAAACGCGACGCGTAGTCGCGAAAAGGGCGGTTTATTCCGCGGTCCGCTTTAGTACCAACTGGCGGGGGGTCATTGATTGCGGCATGTCCTTAGTTGATAGACCAGTGTTACGAGACACATTTCTACAGGTTCAGTAGTTTGGTATAATGCTTGTCTATATTCTATTTACTAATCTTCTCTATGGATAACCTTCAACTTCATGAACTTGGGGTATATCGAACAGAACCAGCCATTGCATCCAAATCACCTCTTGCGGGTCTTCTTCTTCTTCTTTTTCTTCTTCTTCTGATCATCGTCTTGGTCTTTCTTTTCGACCACTACTCGCACAGGCCACTTCTTAAGATGTTCCCGCTCGAATGTGTCCTTGTCCCGCCGGTACAGGAGCATCGTAGCCCTAGCATCTTCCACACTGGAATGCGCGCCATCCTGGATTTCCAACCCAAGGAACTCCGAAGCCAACATCTTCAACCTAGGGGAGCCACCGCCAGCAATCTTTCTGTATGGGGCATGTTTGCTGGTGTCTCTGATGTCGCGCTTGGGGTGGCTGAGAAGAAGAGCGTCCAAGTCGTTACTGACCGCATGTCCCACGAGTATTCGCCCATCGAGGATATTGATAACGTCTTTCTGCACCTGTTCGAGTGTTCGCGCCTCCACCATATGCTTCGGAAGGATACCGCTGACATGCGTCCGCCAGTCCGTAACCATCTCTTTGGGTCTCACGTAGGAGTCGTATATTTGTTCACCGTTGAAGTTGACGATACTAACTCGCGCGAGAGCGGAATCGTGATCGGGATTGGGGCCAACGCCCACCATTTCGCAATCCATCGCAACATATTTTCCTAGCTCCGCGCTGATATCAAGTTAGGAGTTATTCAGAGTAAGAACTTTCGCAAAATCGGAAACAAATGTGTACTCACGTAGGTGAACGGCCTTCATTAATCTTCGACTTTGATTCCGCAACAGTGACCGTAGAATTCCTCCGATATGTCGACTTCTTTGTAGGCTGCTCAGTGCCATTCTCGCCGCCATCAGTACCGTTTGTAGACATTCTTTTTCTCTTGGCCGAGACCGGTTTGCGCTCAGGTTTTTGTTGTCCGTCGACAGTTTCTCTTTTCCGCTTTTTTACCACACCATTCTCCGTCTCGCGATCTGAGGGTTTCCGTTTGGTGGTGGAGACGCTGTCCTTTTTAAGCGTCCCCTGGAGTTTCTTCCAATTGCTGGAGAGGTTTTTCAAGTCCATTCCAGTGATGAGCCTCCAACTATTGCATGGTGAAGGGATCTGAGAATCCAAGAGGGGCCGGAGAAAAAAGATAGGCGTTGCGGAGACTGGCCCGGCAACTTTCCAAAAGCAACCTTAACGGTCCGCGCTAAATTTTCGGACGGGCCCACCTGCAAGTCTCGAACGCTGCGAAGTAGATATTGCTGGTCAACATGCAAAGTGTATTCTACAGACTATCTTACATTGTCTATATATGGTCTTGGTGGGTATAAATACAAGTAGCAATGAGATTTGGCTATAGTCGTAAAGTTCATGGATTTAGTTGAGGCTCATACAAACTTTTCTATGTCCAGCACTAGCCATATTACGTGGAATCTATCTTGAAAGAACCGACACAAGCAAACGCCAAAAGAGTAAATATTTACAGACCCGGAACCTTGAAGTCCTTGTGAGACCACTTCACTGTCACGTCTCTCTTTGCCTTCTTTGCCTGCGTCACCGGCTTGCGAGACTCCAGCTTTCCTTGGACAACCAAAGTGCGGAATCGGTCGTCCAGCAGGTTGCCCTCGGGCTTGAGCAGACGCAGAGAATCCTGCAACTCGTCTGGCAACACAACCTCCAGAGGCTTCTCAGGAGCGCTATTGATTGGATTAGCGGGGTTCAAAGCAAACGCAGACAAGTAGATCACTTACTATAGCTTTCCACCAAGCGGTTTCCGACGCAAAACGGTATCATCACCCTCTTCCGAAGAGCTGTCCTCAGACTCCTCGGCACGAGCAAGCTCCTGTGCCTCCACAAGTTCGGCGGCCTCCTTAGCCTTTGCGGCCTGCTCTTCCTTCTTCTTCATCTGCTCTTCCCACCTGGCCTGCCTCTCTGCTTCCTTGCGTCTCTTTATCTTGTTCCTCTGTGCCTTTGTCTTCCGCTCCGGACGCTTCTTATTCAGCCAGTCCGGCTTCTCATATTCGCTTTCAAATCCTTCCCACGCGCTCTCATCATCGGACTTCACCATACCATCATCGTCTTGGGCTTCGGCGATTAAGCGCTGCCTTTCCTCTTCTTTACGCTCTTCCTCCAGACGCTTCTTCTCAGCTTCGACGGCCTTCTCTCCCTGCTCCTGTAGCAGCCGATCCCAGTCCTCGAACGTCGGGTTGTAACTGATTCCGGCAGTAGGCTTGCGGACCGCAGGAACCGGCTTGCCATTTGCGGCGAGTGAGATCGGAGCCTGCTTCAAGGTAACCGGCTCTACCTTGGGCTTCGGTTTCTCCAGGAAGTCGAACTGAGGATCGTCCAAGGGAGTGGGATCCTCTGCATCTCCCCAAGGGTCGTAAAGGTCATTTTCAGCGGGCTTGTTGACCGGGTTCCCTTCCTTAGCCACCTGCTTCAAACGCAACCAGTCTTTCCTCGTAACCCAGTCGCTCTTTTGACGCTTGTTTTTCGGCTCGATAACACCATCGGTAACCTTGGAGTTCGTGCGCTTGCGTGTGTCGAGACCCGGGATAGCGGAGCGTTGCGCCAAGATTTCTTCCGACTTCAAAGGCTTGTGCTTCTTCTTGTACGCTTCACGGATTTCTGACGAACCCTTGGTGTCGATAACGAACAGCTCATCGGACGGCTTCTCAGAAAGAAGACCACTAGGAGAAAGCGACCATAATTAGCTTGTTATGACCGACGTTGGCAGAAAAGTGACATCAATCCTTACCCTTTGATCTCTTCTTCTTTCAGAACCCGAAGGCCTTCCTGAACCTCATCGATATCGACATTTTTGCGCCAGGCCTTCTTGCCTTTGCGAGAAGGCTGCTTATACTGCTTTGGTGCACTGACGGCTTCAGACATCTCGGAGACCCCACCGGAATTTAATCGGTGTGCAGTACTCTTGTAAATATTTGATCTTTTTTCGGAGTACTAATTTTTGAATATTCCAACCAAAATTCTGGACCCGCTTACCTAAGAATGCGCGGGGCGACGCTAGTGCGGTTGTCGCGCTAAGGTTCTGCGCGCCTATCGCGGGCCAGTGACGAACGCCGCTTCAGGACTTGACCTTGCTTTTCACCCGCGTCGGTTCCTTATCGACTCTGGTCAGCCTGGACCAAGCAGTCCAAATCGTTAATATATTTCGCCTCTGATTGCGCTTCGTCGCTGTATTATACTACTTTTTGTTTTTTATCAATCTGTCGCTGTCAGCGGCTGCAGAACTGCCCAGCCATGCCTGTCGTCAAAGGAGGTGTCTGGTAAGTGCATAGCTATTATGCATGCTTTTTGTTGCATTTCACTAACTGTAGCTAGGACGAACATTGAGGATGAGGTGCTTCGCGCGGCGGTATGCTACAGCTGACTCCTGTCCAAAAGCCGACTGGTCTGCGATTGGCGATACTAACGCTACATATAATAGGTCTCGAAGTATGGTCTCAACCAGTGGGCGCGTGTTTCTTCCTTGCTAGCACGAAAGACACCAAAGCAGTGCAAGGCGCGATGGGTGGAATGGCTGGATCCCGGCATCCGCAAGGTCGAGTGGTCGAGGGAGGAGGATGAGAAGCTGTTGCATTTGGCCAAGTTGATGCCAACACAGTGGCGTACAATCGCACCTATCGTGGGACGGACAGCAACACAGTGCTTGGAACGCTATCAGAAATTGCTGGATGAAGCGGAAGCGCGTGAGAACGATGAACTTGCTTTGGAAGGACCCGGCGCAGAGTCAGCAGCTCCCAGTGCTGACGATGTGCGACGGCTACGGTACGACTCTTGATATTGAACGCTTTGCTAGCTTCTTTTTCATATGCTGACAGTACCTAGACCCGGCGAATTGGACCCCGATCCGGAATCTAAGCCCGCTCGTCCTGATACCATTGACCTCGATGAAGATGAGAAGGAAATGCTGAGTGAAGCTCGCGCTCGTTTGGCGAACACACAAGGAAAGAAGGCGAAGCGGAAGGCCAGAGAGCGGCAATTGGAAGAATCGCGACGACTTGCAGTCCTCCAAAAACGACGTGAACTGAAAAATGCTGGCATTAACATCAAGGTCGTTACCCGCAAGCAGGGTGAAATGGATTATAACGCCGACATCCCATTCGAAAAGCCAGCAGCCCCCGGATTTTACGATACCATGGACGAAGAAGCCCGCAATGAGAGGCAACGTGAGATGTTCGATCCTCGCAAACAGCAGCTCGCCAACAAGCGGAAGGGAGATCAGGATGACGAGGCGGAGCGGAAGAAGAGGAAGAATGACAAGAGTGGCAACTCCGCGGCGTTCGCCGCTGCTGCTCGTGCCGGCCAGATGCAGAAGATCCGCGAGGCGGAGCAAAGCAGCAAGCGAAGATCCCTTGTCCTCCCGGCCCCTCAGGTCAGCGAAGGTGAAATGGAAGACATCATTAAGATGGGTATGGCAGGTGATAGAGCCAGTAAAATGGCGGGAGACGAAGAAGGGGCTCGTGGTCTGGTCGGAAACTATACTGGCATTGTCGGTGGAACTCCCATCAGAACACCTCGCGCGCCGCCAGAGGAAGATCACATCGCGAACGAAATCCGCAACATCAGAGCTTTGACCGAGACCCAATCATCGTTATTGGGAGGCGAGAACACTCCTCTGCATGAGGGAGGGTCTTCCACTGGATTTGATGGAATCGCTCCGCGTCGTCAGCAGATTGTTACGCCCAACCCGATGGCAACACCATTTAGGCAAGCCAATGGCGTCGGTGCAACCCCTATGAGAGGTGGTGTTGGTGCTGGTGCCACTCCCTTGCGGACCCCTCGGGATCACTTCGCTCTGAACCAGGCAGAAGGTGGGCAGCTGATTGGAAGTACCCCCAGAGACATCAAGATGCACGAGAATTTCATGCGTCAAAGCATCCGCAGCAAGCTGGCAGCCCTGCCAAAGCCCAAAGAAACGGAATGGGAGCTGGAAGAGCTTCCTTCCGAATCTACGGAACCAACGGCTGCTGCTGAGTACGTGGAAGAGGATTCCGCCGAGCGCGATAGAAGGGAGAAAGAGGCTCGAGAGCGCGCCGCAGCGGCCGAGTTCAAGCGTCAATCACAGGTGTACCAGCGATCCTTACCTCGGCCGAGTGTACTTGATATCGATGCGATGATGGAACGGGTGTCTCACATCACGGATCCTATCGCCAGTCTTGTCGCGAAGGAAGCCGCTCTTCTCATTGCGCACGACGCCCGCAAATTCCCCACCCCCGGTGCTAAAGTGGAGGGCAAAGCTCGCAAGCTGGAGCAATTAGATGACAGCTTCATGGAGCAAGCCCGTGCGGCTATTGCAGCGGAAGCCGCCACATCCGAAAAGCAGCAGGAGTGGCAGGAAAACTTCGACGAGCAGTGGACTACAAAACATTCCAGCGCGCTACCAGGGCTTTCTAACTACGCTGACGATGAAGAGGAGGATGTATACCAGCAAGAACAGCGGATGATTGCAGCTTTTGACAATGTACAAAACTCTCTGCTGGCCACGGCAGAACGGGGCAACAAGCTGGAGAAGAAGCTCGCTTTACATTACGGAGGCTATCAGAACCGAGCGAAGATGCTCCGAACTAAGATAGTGGAAGCCCACACAGCCCTAGAGAAGACGACGGATGAGCTGGATGCCTTCCGTACTCTGCAGATCTCGGAACAATCCGCTCTCTCACGGAGACTTGAGAAATTGAGAGACGATGTGGCATTCGTGATGCGCAGAGAGCGGGAAGCTCAAGACCTGTATAGGACCCGGAAAGACGAGCTTGATGAGCTCGTGGCAGGAACAGGGGGGATGGTTAATGGGTGGCATTGAGTGGTTTAAAACAGATACCTAGCTTGAATTTGAACCTGCATTTCTGCAGCTCGAAATGTATTTATACTTCCCTATCTACTACTGGAGACTTTCGGCGTGCTCTGCTGGCTTAGTTACTGGGTGCGTGCTCCGACATTGCTAGTACTAGTATTGATGCTATTGCGATCGCACTCACATGGTTGTACTATTTAGCGGATAAATATACTGAAGCTATATAGTAGTAGTATGCATTTCCTCTTCAATGGTAAGAACCAATTTAAACAGATCCTTAATACTTTATATTAGTATTTTAGCCGATTACAATCCAGACACCTCAACTCGCAAGCAGTGCCATGGTAAATAGGGCGATATAGACCATTACCACTGCAGCAGCACAAACCCGAGGGATCCATCCAAGTAACCGGCGCAGCTGGGGATGGATGGATGACCAAAAGCGGATGGCAAAAATCTAAGGCGGTCTCTTCCGGTGCATCGCAACGGAGAATCCTCCATCACCTCCTACGATCCCCTTTTGCGTTTCCATCGCGCAATCCGCTCCACATAGCGATTTCATCTAATAAACCTCTATAGATACACTGAGTATCACCCCTTCTTCAATATGGGCGGCAGGGACGAGGCCACCGGGACCCCGGACCCCGTCGAGAAGGGGTTCGCCACCCTCAATACCATCCGGTAAGTCGAAGAAATATTTTTTTGAATTAAGTCTTGGGCTTTATGGCCCTGGTTTCCTCGGTCGCATGAACTAATCATGGCGATAGGATCGGTGTCAAGGCCATGGTGCAGAAGGTCAGTTTGTTCGTCGTGATCTTTTGCGGTGCGGCCGTGGAAGTCACATGATACCCATCTCTATACGGGGGTCGATTTCCTATATCGGAATAATCACTGACTGGTCTGTCTGTGTAGGATGGAGAACTACGAAAAGCGGAAATTCTTTCGATAAAGCAGCGGAAAGATGGTCCTTCTTTCTAGTATGTTTCATGTCCCTCTTGAAGTGTTGTGATGTTTGTACTGACAACCTCAGCGTCCACTATGTCGACTTCAACAAGCGTCTTGATGGTAAGTCGGGCTTTATTGATTGATCAACCATGCTACTCATACTCACTTTGCATCTAGAATGGATTGATTCCGGAAGAATAGACCTGTCACATGAGGTCGAATGGCCTCAGCCAGAGAAACCGGAGAAGAAGAAGACCGGACCCGGCAACAAGGCACCTAGTAAGAACGCCCAGAAGCGTGCTAGAGCCGAAAGCCGGGATGTATCAGCAACGCCTGATCTTCTGACGGGAAAGAACACCAATGTTGGCAAAGCCCAGCGTCCGTCCAAAGCGGGCGGCAAAGAGAACCGCGACGAGACCCCCGTGAACCTCTCCATCGGAGGTTCAGAAGCTGTCTCCGCAGATGGAACCCCCAAGCCCGACTCGGATGATGTCGACATGATCGATGTCGGCTTTTCCAAAGATGAAAAAGAAGAAGCGAAAGCACTAGGTCTCATGTCGCGCGAAGAAGAAATCGAACGCCTACGTACTAGCGGTAGTATGACCCAGAACCCAACAGAGATTCACCGCGTGCGAAACTTGACCCGTCTCCAAATGGGCAAATACGACATCGAGCCCTGGTACTTCTCACCATACCCGGCATCGTTCTCCGACGCAGACGTCGTATACATTGACGAGTTCTGTCTGGGATATTTCGACAACAAGCGTGCCTTCGAGCGTCACCGTTCCAAATGCACCCTCGTGCACCCGCCCGGAAACGAAATCTACCGGGACGACTACATTTCATTCTTCGAAGTCGACGGCCGCCGCCAACGAACCTGGTGTCGCAACCTCTGTCTGCTGAGCAAACTCTTCCTCGACCACAAAACACTGTACTACGACGTCGACCCCTTCCTCTTCTACTGCATGTGCAGTCGAGATGAAACAGGCTGCCATCTCGTCGGCTATTTCTCCAAGGAAAAAGACTCCGCGGAAGGCTACAACCTGGCCTGTATCTTAACCCTCCCTCAATACCAACGCCGCGGGTACGGCCGTCTCCTCATCTCCTTCAGCTACGAGCTCGGCAAGCGCGAAGGAAAGCTCGGATCGCCCGAAAAGCCTCTCAGTGATCTCGGTCTCCTCAGTTACCGACAATACTGGCGAGAAACCCTCGTGGAACTGCTCTTAGAAACCGGCCGGGAATCCGTCAGCGAGCACGACCTCTCAATGCTGACTTCCATGACGGAGAAAGACGTCCACGAGACTTTGGTTGTGTTCAACATGCTCCGTTACCATGTACGTTCCCCCCCCCCCCCAACTATCAGTTACCCTGAAAGATACAGCTACTAACTAATCATTACAATATAGAAAGGAAACTGGGTCATAGTCCTAACCGACCAAGTCGTCGAAGAGCACAAGAAGCGCCTGGAGAAGGAGAAAATCAAGGGCGTTCGCAAGATCGATCCCGCCCGGCTGCAATGGAAACCGCCCGTCTTCACTGCTTCATCCCGTACCTGGAATTGGTAGGGTTACCTAAATGATACAAAAAGCTATTTGACGGGAGCGGGGAAGCCGGGGGAGATTGATTGATACCCTAATATATGGAGTCGGTGGTGTAATGTATGTGTTTATGTATGCTTGTTGCTGATTTTGGAGGTCTTGTTCCTTTTTCTTTCCTGGGGTGTATGGATATTTTGTAAATTAGATTACTATTACTTAGTGCCTTGCAGGGGGAGTTTTGTGGTTTAGCATGGGATGGATGGTTATATTTAGCGTTAGCAGGGTTGGTGTTGTGGAATTTATTCTTATTAGTCAGTTACTACTATCTTATATAACTATGAATGCCCAAAATTCAGTAAATGGTAGTATCCAGGATGGCGTAATGCTGTACAAGTGCCGGCAAACATTGTGAATGACATAGCACTTCATTCCTTTCCAGCTGATGCTGCAGTTCACACCATGATCAGACAGGCCATCATAGTGCCTACGAATTACAGCTACATCTACCTTAAAGAACAACATATAACTTTAAAGTATTCGAATGCACACCTCAGAACAAATGCTAGATACACGGTTCTGCACGTTAACACAAAGCTCCCGTACCATTTACCCTTTCCCAGAATCTTGGCTCCGGTTCCACAAGCTATAGAAAAAAGAAAGGGGGATCCAAATGGCTCAACGACGACGATGTACTATCGACGGAGCAGGTGAAAGCGACAGGAAGATGGATAAAGGGGGTTGCGTAAGATGAGAGAGTAGGAGGGGAGGAAGGGTTGTGTGAGTGAACTGCATTGATCATGATACAGCACCGTACGTGCGGAATTTGGGAGGTCAAGTTTCGAGAAAGGAGGTAAGGATGACGGGGTACGAGCAGATGAAATGTTGTGGGGGGATTCGGAAAGACGTGACATGGGTTGGGTAACCCCCGCGAAGACAGAGATAGAAGGAAGCATCGAACATGGTAGTAGCGTGTGATGAGAGTTTGTATAAAATCTGGTAGCAATCGTCCCGCTCAACTCATGGCGTATGTTACTTTGTGAAGAGGGGGAGGCGTTGACAATATGCGCACGCAGGGAATATGGCACGGCAAGCGAAGAAACATTAAAGGAATACTGAAAAATTTCAAACCAAACCCAAATCCATCGGATTCCCTCGCAAGCGTAGCTAATCATTACCGAAATGTAACGCTCAATGAATTTCTGAAACCCGGCAAAAGCCAACACAAGGCTAACAGCTGAAACTCGAATCATGAGACTCCACTCCGCATGGAAAAGAACGATTGACTTCACTGGGATCCGCTAAGAGTACGGGGTCCCCAGGATGCAGTCCGGGACTGACGTCGCGGAGAGCTGCTGCCATTAGTTTGGGACGTGGCAGGCTTCTTTGCTTGTGAGGTGTTTCCCTCGCGCGGCTTTGTAGTCTTTCGAGGTTTGTTATAGCCTGAAGGGCCGCGTGGGCGAGGGTTATTTGCCCCTGCCTTTCGAGGGAGGGTCAGGGTCTTTGCCAGGGCCGCACCGGGGAAGCGGATCGAAACCTTTGTGTTTCCGGCGGAATCCCTATCGTTATATCCAACGAAGAAAGGCTCAACGCTGAGAATTTGCATCGACTTCAAGTGCTTGGACCGCAACCGGGACTGCGAAGGTGCTCGCGCAGCCTGCCATGCCGCTGGAGGCGCTCTGGTTGGGACTCTGACGACTGGTAGAGACCCTACTTCACGATCCTCGAAAATCTCCTCAGCTTCTTCAACTTGCTTCGCACTTACTTCACCATCTCCGACATGAAGCTCGCCGTTGCAAGGAAAGGAGACTGAGACTGAAGCAATATGCAACTGAACATCGAGAGGTTCTTTGGTCGCTGATGTGACCGCCAGCGCATTTCTCTTTTCGGGTATCGTCTTCTTGCCAAAGAGAGTGTTTATTTTCTCCTGCCAGGATGTAGCTGGACGCGGAGGGGCAGCAACCATCGAGGCAAAGGTGGGAGGCGGTGGCGGCGGAGTTACGACTTTAGGAGGAAGTTTGACAATGGGTTTCGGCGCAGGAAGATGGACCAGGGGCCTGTTCGACGCACCAGTATAAACTGGGTGGCTTGACATCTCTTCAGGTGGAGGCGGCGAAATACTCCGGAAATAATCACCCTCGTCATTCGCCGGCTTCCTCAGATGCTCCGTTGCTTGAGGGAAGAATCGTGAACTTCGAACCGGAACGCTGCCGAGAGGACGAGCAGGAGTCTCAGTGAAAGGCAAAGAGCTGACAGTGGGATCAAAACCAGGGAGAGGATTCGGCAGAGGCGCGTTGTTGTCTGCTGACTTAGTGATTCCGACAACTTGCCTCTGTCCAGCCTGGTCACCGGTCCGGACCTGCTTCCAGGTTTCGTTGAAGGTAACAGGGAGTGAAGAAGATGGTCCCTCACGCATCGAATCATACTCGTTACGAAGCCTCTCGTTCTCCTCTGCCTCACGTTTGGCAGCGACTGCATGGAAATTGTTCCAGGCCACTGTCTGTTGTTGCCGGTGCGAGTGCTGCAAGCTTGGTGGTCCAATAGGCCCGGGACGCAGCATAGGGTTAATGTTGTCATAAGGAACATGCCTAGCTTCCGGGGACGGTAACGGAGAGATAGATACCCCATCCTGTGGAGATCGCGAAGGAGCGGAGAAGGGCTGAGTCGCCGGGGCCATGGGTGGCTGGTCAAGACCTAGATGGCTACGTATGGAGATATCTCTCCCAGGGAAGCCCCCTAGGCTTTGCTCAAAGATACCGTTGCCTAGCGTCTTGTCATTGCTAAGAGGCTTCCAAGGATTTGAGATGGCAGGAGGTGCCGGTCCCACAAATTTTGGATTCGGGGACCAAGGCAGATAGGTGTTGGGGGTAGTAAGATTGCCTCTCCACTGGGAACTTTGTTCGTCGACCTTGGTATCCGGCAAGTTATCTGAGCTTGATGTTTCAGCAACAACAGGTTGCTGAGATCCGTTCGGCAGGCTAGTCTCTTGCTTGGGCTCACGCGCCGGCGAAGATGTGCGTCGCGCAGTAGCAACCGGTGGTGCTTTATCCGTATTGCCCCTTTCCCTATCCACAAGCTTCTTCACAGTGTCTGGATGGTGGACCTTCATCATTCCATATTGCTTCGGCTCCCCGCTCGGTTCAGGTACTGGAGGTTTCGGAGGAGAATGGGCCGCTTGCGCGGTAGCCTGCGCGATGCTTGCCTCGGGCTTACCGGCATCAATGGACTCCTTACGCCTTGATTTTGGCTTTTCGGGCGGAGGACCAAGCGCCTCGAGCTTCTGCCGGATCCTTTCACGCTTCGCAGCCTCTTCCCGCTCCTCCTGCTCTATTCTCCGCTGCCTAGCTTCCATCCTCTTTTCCTTCATGATGCGTTCTTGCATAGCGACAGGGTCTTCCTGAGGCGGTTGGAGCACTGCTGGCTGCTCTTCCACTGTCGGGGCAGTGGGTGGCTGTGCTGTCCCGCCCGGTACATTGGCTATTCTGTCTTGCACATTTGCAGCACCTCTTGAAGGCCAAGGACCAGGACCACGTCGGGAAGGCGATATCTCGCGTTGGGAAGCTTCCTTGGGAGGTGGCATATCTCTAGGAGGGATGGCCGCTTCGATCATTCCGTTTACCTGTGATCCCCTCCTAGATTCGAACACTTTCTGGGGCACATCGGGTCTACCAATCGACATCCGACGCCCAAAGCTGCCACTTCCCCCGCTCACATTAGACGATGTCCGACGCCGTGTCCAGTGCATACCATCTTGACCACTCGATCGGTGTGTCTGGAAAGCGGCTGAGGGCTCTGCTGGTCCACTTTGTTCACCTTGGGCAGGCCTCTGCAACAGGGCAGGGGTACGGTAACTCTGTTCAGCGCGCCAAGGCCCCTTCCTCGTGTCAGGAGCAGGCTCATAGCGACCAGATCGAGAATTGTAGAGCTCCCGGGTCCCAGACTGCATCTCCTTCCAAGATCGGTTGAAATCGTCTGCAGCAATTTCCTTCGGAGGAAAGGGACCACCGGAACCGTCAGTCGGGTAAGGTTCCCGAGCAGGAGCCCGCATCGGCGGTTGAACCTGGATTGGAGGAATAACAGGTGAGATTTTTTCAACCGGTGGCAGAGGTGCCCAAGGCGACTTGACGGGCGGAGGGGCCGGACTTGTGGATAGTAGAGGAGATTTGTCATTCAGTCCCTTTGCAGCAAGACCGGCATTCTTTGCTTGTCTTTCTGCATTTGCTCCGAGTCGAAGCACCGTGGGATTTGGCCCAATAGACGTCGTAGGTTTCGGTATGAACTTTGGCGCTTCCTTGATGCTTGCTGCTGCTTGCTCAACTGGAGGAAACTCCCTTTTGAAATCATCTGCCACCGTGTCTTGGCCGGGTACTGGAGCGGATGGCGCAGGCTCTTGGTTGGTGAGGTTGGTTTTCGTGCCATCAGTCCACTCAATCGTCTCAGGAGCCCAATCATCCTCGTCGTCATCTATGTCTGCCCATTTCGCTTCGCTTCCCCCGCCGTCTTCCTGTATCCTTGAGGTCATATGGATGCCGTACTGTTGTTTCAACTCTTCGTCGGTCAAGTGCTTGGGAGGCGTTTGCTGGACGGCTGCAAGGACAAGATGGTCAGAAGCACATCTCAGTTAAGTGGAAGGTTTGTAGTCTTACGCCGATTCCTATTCCAAACTTGGTTCGGATCCGGTCCAACTCCACCGGGTTTGGCTGCACCTGTTCCCATTTTCGATAACGAGTCGCGTAGGCTGCTAGTAGTCTTGACGACCAAGCGAGGACGGGAGGTTGGCGGCGGCGTCCCCAGGGGGGTAGTGGAAGTCATAGGGGCTGTAGTGAATCAGACTTAATTCCTCTGTATTACACGTGAATGTAAAATACCTTTCTCAGAAGCCTTTGTTATCGGGGGAGTTCCCGGCGCCTTGGGAACAGAAAACTTGGCAAATGTAACCGGCTTGAAGGAGGTTGGCTTCTTCGAGCCGGCACGGAGCCTGCCCTCTGTTCGACTGGCATCGGACTCTGAACCTCCCTGAGACGCTGTGTCCTCCCCAGCATCTGACCCAGACGTTACTCCATTCATCTCGAGCGCCCGTGCGGCGACCGGCAAAGGACCAGACTTTGGGGTATTCTGCGTCGGGTTCAGTAGGTATGTTGCGAGGTCGTTGTCGGCATCACTCACGCTCGGCGTCTGATCGGTATCTTTTGTTTTGTTTTCTCGCTCTGACTTTTCGGTAGTTCCCGTTCCTTGTTCACCCTGTTTGTCACTCGCGTTCGTCTCCGGTTGTGTTGTTGTAGCGGTGTCTTTAAACTCCCCCGCGTCCCCTCCAGCAGATCTCTTGTCGGTGGTGCTCGCAGGAACGTCGGAAGGCGAAGGATCGCCGCCCGACAGGGTTTGGTCTACCACATCGTGGCTGCTCTGCTCTGCCATAACAATTCTTGAGTCTGTGAGGCCAACAGGTTGCGACATCTGTTAGACAAATGTTCTGAAACTGTAAACACGGAAACAAGTGGCGACTGTAATCCTGAACTTATGAATGCATGAGAAGGGACGGGCTGAGAATATACCTATGGTCAGGTATCAAGAATCGCCACGGTTGAACTGTAAGCTCAACTACTTGAGCCGTAAAAGCTCCGAACGACCAGGTGGACGGCGGAGAGGGGACCAGTGTTAGGAGGCTGGTAACCAAGTGAATGTCGAGGCAGAAGGGCGGGGGCGTGAGAAGGCTGGCAGTATTATGGTAGAAGGCCGCTGCCCAGAGAGAGAGTCCCGAAAGGGAGGTTCGTGACGAAGGAGGTGGTGCTTCTCGGGATGGTGATCGGGTGATGGCTGCAGTCATGGACGATGACTTGACGGTTCAGGTTGAGGCACTAAGGCGGGCTGCTTTCGGTTAGCGCGCTGGCCTCCCGCAAACCCTGTGGCTGGAGCCGCGCTGGATTTACTTACTCTCTTCGCGAACCGAACTGCTGCTGTGCTTTGCTCCTGGGCCGATTCAACCTTGCCCACACCCCCCTGGAGAAGGGGGAAGGAAAAAAAGGACCAACTTATTTTTAGGGGTCCCCATTAACTCCTTTCCTATTCACTGGTGCTGTTATTCACTCTTACTGAAAATTACTTTCTACTGTTTCGGAGACCCTCCATTGACAGGTGTATCGACCTGCCGAAACGGCACCGGACCGCATTCCCGGGGTACTAGCTTCCTGCCTCAGCAAGGAAAATGCTACTGTTTTCGACCAGCTCCAAGAAGGAAGCTGGCAAAAAGTTTCATGGTGTACAAATTGACTGTTAAGTCTTCCTGGCTTAACTTCACCACCGGATCTGGTGACTATGGTAGCATCGACATGGTCAAAGGGGCACTAACAATGCAGGCACCACAGGCTACTGCGGACTACCCAAATTGCGGCCTATCCTACTAATCATTTATAGGAACCCTACGGAATACATTGATCGATCCGGACCTGACTAATATCGTGTCCTTTGAACTAAATAGTCAGCATCTACAAACAGGTCTTCTTATTGGAGATGCTACATCCTTTCCACATATACTCGTCTGTGTCTTAGCCGGGTCACTAAAGCGGGCGCCTCTGACTCCCAACAAATCTGTTGCCCATGTGCGCTATGACTCCGAGACAGGTGATCAGACTTTGGCCTTACCTGGCCCATTTGCACGCGAACAGGCTTGCCCATGCGCCGCTAGGGTTGCTAGTATGTTTGGAATCATGTTGTCCGACTAAGTAACTCACGGTGCTAACTGATGGTCTCTGCTTAATCCGTCAGCGCTGCCTGATGGCAAATCGACTAGCACATGTCGAAACCTGGAATCCGGGCACAAAGCATAGCGTCTTGAATACCTAATACAATTTGCCACTGCGTATGCTGTGGCTAACAACTTCCGGGGATTTTCTGGGCACATCGTTCATGAAAGCACACAATCACGAATGGTTATAGCTGTTCGCCTGATGAAAGCGACAGTCGATCTTAGCAAGCTGGGTTGAATTGGTTTTGAGCACTTCACCGTTAGCGACGTCTGATCTAGTAGTGCAATGGTAGCCTTGCCAAGGGAACATTTCTCTGTGGAATAGGAGACCCGTTAGAAGGAGTAGGGGAGGATTCATAGACTCGAACAAGTAACTTCAAGTTACTAAACGTATATATTTCACTCGCCATCCTAGTAGCAGTCGACGATGTATCACTAGTATGATAGATTTAAGGCGCAAGGTAGGATCTAGTATAGACATTGAATCTGGCCTGCACGTCACCGATAACCCGATAAGGGTAAATCACTGGGGATGGAGAACTAATCTACATATAACAAGTGAAGAGCGATGGGGGACAGCCTTCATCGGGCGGAGGCTGAGAATAGCACTTGAATACTATATCCACAGCGGGGAATCGAACAAAGATGGGTACCATCCAAAGATACAGTAAATATAGTAAATCAGCCCTACGTCTACATGTCCGATACGGCTTTCGAATAGGCAGGCTACATCTAACGTCCCAGGCCTGAACTCGAAGAGGGCCAAAACTACTTCATACGTCACTGCCGTCGTCCCCGGCATACAGTTGCGTACCGTAGATACCGTGTGGTAAGGTTGAAAGGATCGAGTGGCGGGTTTCAAAGGTTGAGAGAAGGTGCTGGGTTTATCAAGTCTAGTGTTGTGTCGTAGAAGCCATATTCGCGGATTTTTCGGTATTTGGCAAAACGCATGGATATCATTTTTCGAACAGGGAAATGGAAATTTTGTTTTTTCTTTCATTCCGGGGAATCTATGCACAGGATTTAGATGTGATAGAACATCTGGGAACCCTCTGTTTCGCTTCGTCTCATTGCAAAGGCCCACCCTAAGTTTGAAAAACCCAGAAACACCAAACAACCGCATCGACCGTTTTTGATTCGTTTAGATGTGGGTGTCGTAGGGGATGGGGGTGATGGTCTCGGCAGCGGTACCCTCGACGAGGTGAGCCTCACGGGGCATGAGGGGCTGACGCTTCAGGTGGAGGTGGACACCCTGCTCCTTAGCCTGGCGCTTCTTCTGGGCGTTCTCCTTGACACGCTTGATGAAGTCCTCACGGGAGCGGGAGTGCTTGACGTGCTCGATGCGGACGTTGATGCGCTTCTCGAGGTAGCGGTTGCGGACGACCTTGTAGAGGAGGACACCGACGGAGGACTTGGTCACGTTGTAGACGACACCGGTCTTACCGTTGTAGACCTTGTAGGGCATACTATTTCCAAATGTCTCAGCAAACCAATTATTCGTTCAATGTTTTCGAGCATCCCAACACGCAAAACCCTTCATGTCGGAATCCCCATAAATCTCAACCGGGCGGAATTTGTACTGACCCCTTCTGAACGGCACCGTTGACCTTGATATCGACAATGTCGCCAACCCTAAGAAAAATATCAGATCCTGCTCCTTCACGCAAATATTATCCAAATCGGCGAGAATTTTCGGCGTACCGGTAGGTCTTCAGGTAGGTCGACAGGCGAATCTGGCCGTTCTCCTTGAAGTTACGGCTGAAGGCATACTGAAAAGTTCGTCAGCGGTCGCGTTTCGGGCCAGCGAAATGGTGCTGCAAAATTTCCTGGGTAAAATCGACATACCCGAGTACCGGCTCTCAAACCGTGCGAGTGACCCATGTCGGCGGTGTTGGTGGTGCTGGTGTTGAGAACTTGTCGACGTCGAAGAAATGCCTCGCTATGCCGCCCTTCGCGATGGTGTAGACTTCTCGGGTGCTTAGTGCGGCCGTTCTCCGCCGCCGAGGGCTAGCCCTTGCGCTAGTCCGCTTCCGGCTCCACCTTCGCTCGCTTAGTTCCCTTCTCCAAAACGCATCTTCAACTTCAGATCTTCCGCGATTTTCGTGAAGTTTGGTGTGTACGACAACCTCGCGACAAGCCGAAATCAGCAGTCATGGCCCCCGTCCCGTGAGTATACGACCAGCGATCAGCTACACCTGTATCGCATCATTCTAATGGCAATTTTCTCAATAGCCGCGTTTACTCCAAGACCTACAAGGTCCCCCGTCGTCGTAAGTAGCCTTATCAGTCTTTGCAAAAATTCGATAACTTTGCGACATGGAATTTATACTAACATGTTGATATAGCTTTCGAGTCGGCCCGTCTGTTAGTACTCTCCGGCCACTGATCAGAAGCGTGCTTCTGTTTAAGTCGTGTGTTCCCATGCCTAACTGTCATCGCTAGTGACTCGGAACTGAAGATTGTCGGCGAGTACGGCCTGCGCAACAAGCGTGAGGTGTGGCGTGTCCAGCTCACCCTGTCCAAGATTCGTCGTGCTGCTCGGTATGCGCACCCCACTTCGCATGATCATCGACTATGAGAATGGCCGAGAGAAAGTGATGGAACAATGGCTGACTGTTGGAACAGTGAGCTTCTCACCCTCGACGAGAAGGACCCCAAGCGTCTTTTCGAAGGTAACGCTTTGATTCGCCGTCTGGTCCGCATCGGTGTCCTCGATGAGTCTCGCATGAAGCTCGATTACGTCCTGGCCCTCCGCGTTGAGGACTTCTTGGAGCGTCGTCTTCAGACTTGCGTCTACAAGCTCGGTCTTGCCAAGTCCATCCACCACGCCCGTGTCCTGATCAAGCAGCGTCACATCCGGTATGCGCAACCGATAACTCCCTCGCACAACGACGCCAAGTTACTAACCCTCAAAATAGTGTCGGCAAGCAGATCGTCAACGTCCCCTCCTACATGGTCCGCCTGGACTCCCAGAAGCACATCGACTTCGCCCTTACCTCCCCCTACGGTGGTGGCCGCCCTGGCCGTGTCCAGCGCAAGAAGGCTGCCGCTGCTGCCGGTGGTGGTGACGACGAGGCTGAGGAGGACGAGGAGTAAAGGATTAAAAATTGGAGTACGGACGGGTTTCGTTAGCCAAAATAAAATCACGGGGCTCCGTTATGGCTGCAGCATAGCGTATAACGTTGTACGATCATGCGATTCCATTAATGAACTAGTAGCCTACGGCTCGATTCCCATACCATTTGGTTCCCTAGTCGTAGTAATCCCTGAGCACTGAACCCCGAAGTAATCATGTATGGCTTATCCACTGCAAACGCCATGTCCCCAGACCCAGTATCGTCAAATCATGCCTACGCCTAGTGCCCTCATAATGTAACACCTAGAAGGTTTTTGAGAGTTTCTTGCGCGCTCCGGTACCATCTTCCCGTCTCCACCAGCCCGTCACTTTCGCCTTCCTCCTTCTTTCTCTTAACCTCTTGGGCCTGTGCGATCGCTTCTGTCTTCCGCCGTTCTAGAACACCCAATTCACGCTCCACCGCCTCGGCCTCTCGTGTCTTGCGGGGCAGGGTATTCTGCACCGCAGCAAGTTGTCGATCAAGAGCCGCAAGCTCCGCCTCCCGCTCAGACAGGAGACTCAGCGTTGCAGGGAGGGGGAGGTTTTGCGATTCTGGGCCGTTTGCGTCTGACCCTTGTTTTGCACGTAGCTCGGCAACAGTGGATTCGAGGTTTTCAATCGACTCTGGAAGCGTTGAGAGTTGGGTCATTTGTAGCTGGACATTCTTGTAACCTGTTTAAGGATTTTCCATCGTTAGGACAGTCCTTGGTCACGAAGCGAAGCTCCACGGACATAAGTCATTACTGTACAGAAGACAAGAGAGTACTCACGATTCGCCAGATCCCTACCCAGCTTCTCCATCTCCTCCACCATAGTTCGGACTTCTTCTTTGCGAGCCTTGAGGTCCGCCTTTACTTCCGCCAACTGCGCTTCCATCTCAACATTTTCATTGTGACCGACCACCAGGGGCGGATCGCCCACAATCGCACGCAGAAATTTCTCCTTCGTAACTTGCTCAACGTAGGAAAAGCGTAACTTCGAGAACAATTCCTTTCCCGTATTGTCAGCACGAATAGGTGGTCTTATAGAGCGACCCCACTTCGGGAAAATTTGTTCATACTTTATAGTGTGTTAAGTCCGCTTCCAAGGAAGCAGGTGTCGGTGTTTCAAAGGTAGATACATCCGACCTACGTTTAGATGGTGATGAGCGCCTGGTATCAGAGTCAGGGGAGAAGATCGGCTCGCTGATGCGGAGGATGTTCAATTGTGTTTTCAAGTCGCCATTGTCGTCTGCTAGTTGCTGCAGTTGCTTTCGTGCTTCTGCGGGTGTTAAACTGGCCATTGTATCCTTAATAAATCTGTAAAATCCCTCAATAACCCAATATAGTCAATAGCAATGGCAGTGTAAGGGTGGATCTATCGCGTCTTCGAATCAATGGGATGAGGGGTGAAGGCAAAAACCATTCATTATCGCGCGTCGGCAGAAACATTGCGGAGGTAAACAGATTCATCGGACCCACCACTTTATCAGCCGGGCGGTGAAGTCACCGGTCAGCAGCGTCAATATCGCCGCATGTATGGCTCTTGCCTCCCACATTTGTAGACTTGGCCGCGCTTTCCTTTCTCTCTATATATTCACTTTCGGATTGGATGATACAATTACCGGATGGGCGTTATATATTAATATGATATATATATTTTAACTTCCCTACTTCTATTCTCCCACCTTTGCTCCAGTCCCACGGTCCGACAGCATGCCTCCCAACACCGGAAAAGCAATCGGCGACCCCAGCGACGATGCCTACGTTGCACAGGTGCTCGCGCGAGAGGCACGGGATAGCTCCCTGAAATACTCGGCACATGGATTGGAAGCATACATGCCCAAAAGGTATATACTTTCTCTGGCGAATACTTTACGACGATCATTGAGCTGACAATTTATTGCTGCAGGCCTACAGGCGCCGCTCCTAAACCGAACACACGATTCCTCCGACATATAATCCGAGAGACGGACAATCACAATACAGCATTGAAACGGAAAGAAGAACGGGAGGCCAGGGAGCGAATGCGACAGTTGCGGAACCAGGCGTCATCCTCTTCAGCGAACGATACGAATCGCGACCAACGTCGCAGTCGGCGTACGTCAACCGATCGAGAGTCGCGACGCGATAGAAGACGGGATCGTGAGGACAAATATGGCTCTAGTCGAAGGAAACATAGGAGTCGCTCTGCATCGGAGGAGAGAGGTCAATCGCATAGGAGCCGACGGAGGCGTGACCCTCAACATACCGATGACGACCGGCATAGATCCTCGAGAAGGAGTCGTCGCCACCGATCTGATTCTCGTTCAGGGAGTCGATCCCCGGAACACGGCCGGGATGTTGATTCTCGCAGCCATCGCCGACGATATCGCAACCGCCATGAGTCGTCACGATCACGTTCGCGGTCCCCAGGAACATCTGACAGGCGCAGGACTAGAGATAGCGAGCGCAGGGGTCACCGCAGTTCTCGTGATAAGGAACTGTCTAGAAGAAATAGTACATCGACAAGTAAAGAACAAACGTTTACTCATGCACAATTCAAGGAGGAAACGCCTTTGGATGATGAGTCGGATCCTCTTGAAGACCTTGTCGGACCCCTACCGGCGAAAGATAACGATCATGGGTATTCAGCGCCCATTCGTTCCCGCGGTCGCGGTGCCTACAAACCCAACATGAGCAACATCGATGCACACTTTGCCCCTGACTACGACCCCACTACGGATGTACATTTGGAGGATGATGATGGGCAGGCAGGTAGCAGGCCTACCCGCCGTCCTGTCGCTGGTCTAATGACTGGAGATGACGACTGGGAACTTTCTCTGGAGGCGTTGCGTGATCGGGCAAAATGGAAGCAGAGGGGCGAAGAGAGGTTGCGGGAAGCTGGCTTCAGTAACGAATTTGTGGACCGTTGGAAGAGCAACACTACCTCCACGCCAGGGGATGACTCAGAAGGCAGGCTAAAGGATGTGAAGTGGTCTAAGAAGGGTGAGGGGCGAGAGTGGGATCGGGGCAAGTTTGTTGATCAGGATGGGCATATTGACGTTAAAGCTTCCTGGTGATATCAGTTGATCTTGGGGGTCTTTACATATCTATCATATTGTGAATCACAGCTCCCTGGCGTTATATAGATTACTTTCTTACAATGATATCCACTGATACGGGCCAGTAGCTTGTATCTGTTCTTCAAGCATTGATAGTACTAAAGCCAATCTCTAATTAGCCTGTAGTACTAGTAATCACTATAGATTAAATCAGCTGTGGGGTGTGGTCTAAAATAAATCCAAGCCTTTATCAGAACGCTAGGAAAATATATTTGAATCCCGAAGGATTCTCAAGCTGCATACCAACCACTCTAGTGAAAGCAGCTATGCATCTTACAATAATGCCGACTTAAAGCCCAACATTCCTCGAATAGAAACATAAATAAACGCTTCTTTCTTTTTTCCTAGCACTCTACATAGTATACTGCTCCCCCATAAAACTCTATTTTCCTCAGGCACAAAACAACGGGTCTACACGCCAAGACAAGCCCCTCACCTAGTTCCGCACTTTTGTCATAAGTGCGGAATATCGCAATACTGTTGCATAATCACCTGAAAATGGCCTCATCGCTGGTAACAATGAGTGGATAAGACCCGACGCTCTTTGTGGCACAGTCCAAGACTTGATTGGTAAGACATTAGACAGACGTATTGGGGGTCTTTCTGGTCATAGTTGATTGGTATATGTTGTCGCCGCTATCCGATGGCGGAACTTGGTAGTACTGTCGGATATGGACTCGGATAGCAGCTGATTTTCTTACCATCATTCTGCTTGAGAATACTACTGCATTTACTATCAGACAACATCTAGAGTGTTAGAGGATTATCGACCGTACGCTGCAGATTGGGTTAAAGGCAGGTTAAAGCAGCAGTTGATCCGATTACTGTCTTGAATCAGTCTTTCACACGCGGAGCAGGCACATCTCATTTGTGTACCTCCGACGACGCCTGAGCTCAAATGACGGATCAATTTGCATATTCGTATCCCTCGCCGTTAGAGGGATATGAGAACCTAGAACCGCTATCTGAGTAAGTAAGGTGAAATACCGATTCAGATAGATGAATGAATGATATATTGTTTTACGCGTTGAGCCTAACCCGTGTCATGGTACAGAGAGAGAAACGAGGATGGAAAGTCCTTAAGGAACCCCCAGCATGGGATTCTGAGTAAGGCATACGAGGAGTTCCCGGACCCTCTCACCAAGGGTCGTCGCGGGGGCTTCGATATTCATATCTATCACTTCCAGGTTGGTGGATACTTGTGTACTGGGCGTCATAGTTTCCTGGCTGACTTTGCATCATAAAAGAACAATCCAGATCAGGTCACTTTTGCGAGAGCCCTGTGGGAGAGGATCAGGCGTGAATGTGAGTATTATCCCCTTTCCAAAATAGCGGTTTAATACTCGTGTAGTAACACTACTGACTTGAGTAGTTCCCGAGTTACGAATCTATCAGTTCTTCGACAGGCCGATAGGGCCTCATCCAGTGGCCATGTTCGAAGTCAACCTTTTCACTCCTGCACAATTTGGTGCCTTTGTGCCCTGGCTTGTTGTCAATCGGGGACCATTGAGTGCACTGATCCATCCGAATACGGTGGAGACCGAGGAAGAGCGTAATCACACCCAACGTGCTACTTGGCTGGGTGAAAGGATACCTCTCGACTTACGGTTATTCAAGCTGATGAAGGAGGCGCAGAAGAGAAAGGAGCTTGAGGCGGAGAAGAAGGCGGCGGCAGGGGAGAAGTTATGATTTTGGTTCCTTGTTGATCCGTGCTCACTTCGGGATGGTGTTGGCTTCTATGTAGTCAGTCGTATTGTCTTGGTTGACTCCGACAGTTTGAACCCGGAATGGACGCTAAGAAGGCTTGTCTGTTTATGATATCCAATAAAATGTTAGCATATGAGCGTTCTCTAGACCTGAGCGAGTGAGGGGTATTCATAAGGCTAACAAAACATTTGCATGAACTATGCGCCGTTCCATGCATGATGCACCCAAATAACCCCCCTCGGTGAGGTGGTATATGTCTGTATGTTTTGAGAAGCAAGGAATTTGGCATGGGTTGAAAAGCGCATACTTGACTGGTTACAGACAGCATCACGGGACCTGGCCGGAGCAGAGTGTGACCAGACGATCACGTTCATCTATGATCCCAAACAAGGGCCCATCAGATGCACCACTCCAGATCATGCTTATCGCAAAACAACTCATTCGCAACCAATATCGCTGCAGAATGCTTCGGACCCTGGGACTACCCCTGCAATGAAGATCGCAGGTGGGCGAGGAGACGGCCACATCTGTTTCTGCAGCCAGTACTTGACACGGGGCTAAGGAAAAAGCAATGATTTGCCTTCTTCTGGCTCATCACCTGCCACAATCCCCGGACTAGCCTTACCAGTGAGGGTGGAACAGAGTCCATGCCCAGCAATGACCCTCAACATGGAAGTGTCAGAAGGTCAGATAGACATTGGCTTGCAGGCTGTACCACACCGTGTGGCAGGTCCCATATTTTCGACACCTGATATGCACCTCTGCAATATAACATTGCTAATACGCTGCTGGCTACAGTTCGGGACAACCCTGCTGTGCGATATCTGCACTTGCGCCTTCTATAGTGGAAACAGCTCTCTCTACATTAAGTTACACTTCTTGACAGAGAAATCAATGACGGTTGACCAGTCAACATGTGGACTTTTCTAGTGCAGTTCTTCTCCACTGTGCTGCAGTTACGCCTGTCAATGACCAAGCCCAACGAGACAATCGTGGCCTATAATCTGACATCAACCGCTTTACCATGCTATGTAATGGACTATGGTAAGCAAGTTCTAGGATATCTACTAACGCCACTGTTCTAAGTCATATCCAGCACCGCTCGTCTGGCTATATAGCAAGGAAACATACATGCCTTCGGATATCGGACAACAGCTTGTACACACGACACCAATGGTGAATTATACTGCAATTAAAGGAGCACCATCACCGTTAACACTCAATAAACTCGCGGGACTCAACAAGTTGGGAAACACCAGCGTCTACCTAACCTCAATAGAGGGCATCGATGCTACTCCAGAGCCAGCATGGTTTCGTGGAGTGAGGCCAGATACAAATGGAAAGACGAATGGAGCTGTCTCATCGACAATAATCACTCGTGATCATGGAAATGGGACAGTAGATGCGTTCTACTTCTACTTCTATGCGTAAGTGATCCGTAGTACTGAGAGTGAGCTACAACCCATGCTGAAATTATGAAAGGTACAATATGGGAAACACAGTATTGGGAATGCAGTTTGGAGACCACGTCGGTGACTGGTGCGCAACACCTCTATCTCTCTACATCAATTCCCAACTGATATCCCTAGGGAGCACAACATGATTCGCTTTGATAACGGACTCCCACAAGCAATCTGGTACAGCCAACATGCCGGAGGCGAAGCCTTCACCTACGACGCAACCGAGAAGCAGGGCAAAAGACCGATCGCATACTCCGCTAATGGCTCTCATGCCGTATACGCAGTACCTGGGTACGTATGAACTGCCCCTAGAGAGCATTATAATATCGGCTTTCCCCAGAAAACAACTATAGCTAAAACAACATTTGATAACCTAATGGAATACATAGCACCCACGACCACGCCATCCCACACCTCAACCTCCCCTTCGGCTTCGTAATGGACTACACAGACAGAGGAACCCTATGGGATCCCATCGCAAACGCATACGCATATAGCTTCGACGCAGCCAGCCAGACATTCCAGCCCTACGACCGCAGATATCCAGTCAACTGGCTAGAGTTCAATGGGCAGTGGGGAGACGACGCATTGCCGGGGGGACCGGAGCTCTTTGGACAAGCGAAATACAGTGCGGGCCCGAACGGGCCTAAATTCAAACACCTTGTCAGGTCGACTGTTTGTCCGGATAGTCCTTGCGTCGTGCTGCCTTTTCGTATTTGGGATGATGAGGATGGTGAGATGATGTAGAGAGGGTGCTAGTTTTTTCTGTTTATACATACCGTTTTTGTTGATTGGATACAGTGCAGGGTAGAATGGCATAAACCGTTGAGAACGGGGAGGGGGACGATCAGAGGACAGAGAGAGGGGAGTGGATATATGTGGAGATCGGAATACAGGACGGAGTACTTTGTAAGACAGGGTATACACCACTGTGTGGGATTGTGGATTAGATTGTTATGTGTGTGTGCGTGGGTGTGTGTTTTCAAGTCAGCCTCTTGGGAGATTGATCATCTGATGTTCTGATTACGGCTGCTTTCTGCTGCATTTAGTCCAGATTCACATTCCCACTGCAGGGCAAGAGGGAGGAGTACTGACTAGATAGAACGCAAATTAGGGACTCACATCAACTAGTCTGTATTACAGAAGCTTATGGTAGAATGGCCTAGGTATGTTCTTCCATCAGGTATTTACTGTAGGCCATGCTTACTTCCTAGTTCTTGAGTTTGGCTGTTCCTGATAGGGAGTGGTCCGACAGTAACCTCTAATAACTCAGGGGCTGACCGGCACGAGCAGGCGGATGAGCACGGAAACATGGGCAAATTTGGGAGGGTGTAAGCTGATTGCTCATTGCTGGGCTGCCAGTGATCGTTTAATAACAGTATTATTATTACCCGACCACGTAAGGTTTTCCGACTATACTGGATTGGGGGGTTGCCTCCCCGCACTAAGAAAAGGGGCGGTTTTGTGTGTGTCTGTCTTGTCTGTTTTGCTGTTTTGCTGTCTAGAGGTATCGGGAAGAACCGAAATGCCGAACTGTTCCTGTCGCCCCTATTTTGATAGGATACTTACTATATCTCTGTGTGAGTGATTATCTGTTGTATTTTAAAGCAGTCGGACAAAGTCTGATCGGCATGCTGGGACAGGAGATATGATCGAAGAGTGACGACAGTAGGAATGGATGCATGCCATATGCAACCAGAATCTGGTGGTGGACTCAAGGGATGGGATGACAGTCGATAGCACGGAGTACCCACGTGTGGATGGAGTTTTGATCACCGCCTGATCCAGCATGAGGATGTATCCAATCCGTGTCTATCGGCTAGACACTACTGAATTGGTTCCGGTCTAACTTCTAGACCACCGAGTAGTTATCTAACTACCCCAATTCTGGCCGACTCCGTTAAGGAAGTAGGAGTTAGTTACTGCACGAGCGTTGAGATATGGGTGTTTGGGAAGATCATTCATTATTCAGGCAGTTGTGGCTCCCTCCATCTGGACGTTCTCCGTCGGTACAGTGGATTTGATCGGCCTTTTTCTTTCCAGACTGCCCTTGGTATTTTCCGTAAGGTGTTAGCATTCCAACTGAAACAAAGCAGAGAAGAGATATGATGCAGATATCATTCCAAATAAGCTGACCTCGCCCCCCTCCCCTATGACCCCCCCCCCCCCCCCCGGGGTTATACCAACGCACACGGTGTCGTACTGCATTGGAGAGACGTGGACTGAAATCGCTAAACGGGCTGCCCCTCCAGTGTGCGAGCCAAAGTTTCCAGCTTAGCCGTCCGGCCCTAGACCAAGTCGGGAGTTAGAAGCAACCTAAGTAGCAACCTAATACATTCGGAAAGCGTGCTGAGTGGGGGAGAATGGGAAAGGTCGAGCTCCCCTGCTGGCTGCCGTTTTGCCCCTGAATTTCATCCAGCTCCAAAAAAGCTTCCCGAGCTGCTTCTCCGCCTGAACGAGACGACGAGGTGCAGCGACAAAAGAAATTATAGAAGAAAAAAAAAAAGAAATAAGGAAAAACAACATTCGCCTCAAAAAAGAAAAGCATAAAAAATTAAAAAAAAAAGACAACAACAACAACAACCACAAAAGGGTATCGGAGAACTCAGCAAGCTCTTGAGACTCCCAACAAACAGTGACAGGAAAGTGAGAGGTCGAGTCAATTGGGACAGGAAAGCATTGCCTGTTCTCCGTTCTCACTGGTCGATCATCATCTGCCCTCCAGCGCCGTCATCCTTTTTGTGCCGTTTCTTTCTGTTCCCACCCTCTTCATCCTTCTCTTCTTCTGATATTATTTGATCTTATCGCAATTGTATGCGCCATCTTAGTCGGACTCTGTGAGCAGGCTTCTCCTCAACTCTCCCTGGTAGGATCGTGAGTCAAAAAGGACAGACAGACTTAAAACCCCGTTTGTTCTTTCCATTAAAGCCCCGCTGCTTCTCTACAGGCGACGTGGGTTAAGATCGACAATCGCTTGCTGGGCTTGTGCATGTCGATTCTGTGATTACTGAAAAGCCGTGTCGTTTTTAATTGCATCTTTGGTCACCGACACTCTAACTTTGGTCGAGTATTTATTCTCTTGCTTGATCGAGGATCGATTCACTCATCGAGGCAGTTGTGCTACAACTGGACAAAAAGGAGGAGGAACACGCGACTGGTTCCAGAATAAGCGTGTAAATTCGGTACGTTAATCATACAACCCGAAATAATATTATGATCTTTCAACAATCCCGCAAGACCGCACAATCATTAGCTCAGTCTTGATGGAGTCAAGTTCCGATTGTTGTTTCTGAGCTGGGACTGACTTCGTTTGTCTTTCGGGCTAGGGTGATTTAAATCAATTGAACCAGCTCTGGGCCTTCCTATTCAAGATCGAACCCAAGAAGAACCCGGGTACACTAAACTAACTGATCCTCTGGGACGAAAAAGAAGAGTTGCGTCTATATCTGAGACACGATTCATTCCCTGCGTCCCCACTTTTCTTTGGCAAATCCACCCAATTTGTGTTACAGCCAGTGAGTGATAAGGGTAGGGAAGAGCCCGCCCATAATAAAAACCAATGGCAACCGCTTCACCAGCACCCCGGACCCCGGGTCGGACTCAGCCTTCCGCAGAAGTCCCTCCTGTCGTCACGGACACCAAAGACCAACGCCGAACATCTTCTTTGGGTTTTCTTCGTCGCTCCAAGTCTATTGAAATTCTAGGCGAAAGACGCTCGTCCGGAAGCAAGAACGGAAAGAAGATGCCGAAGGCTCAGACGGCGGAAGAAGAAGCTCGCCGCCAGCGCGAGTCAATTATGTATCAACAACCCCCGCGTCTACCTGATCTCTCGCCGGCTCCAGTTCTTGAGACCTTTGGTGGCGATGAGCGCCGAGACACTGTTGCTGCACTTGCAAGCCAGCCCGACTCATCTCAGCAGCAAGCTGTGCCCCGCAGTACGATAAGCACGCCAGTTGCCCCGGAACCGAGCGACGCCTACGCACGAGCAGAGAGCATGACACACCGTGGACGCTATAGCTACGCAAGCAGTGCTGTCAGTACCGTCAACAATCCGCGTCGGCTGCGTCGGCGCAAGGATCCCACCCCGTACAAGTAAGTCGCATTGTTTACAGTCAATCGCTCGGTGGGGTCAAATTCTCATGTGCTCCTAGTGTCCTTGTTGTCGGCGCAAGTAACTCGGGCAAGACCTCGTTTCTCAATTTCCTCAAGAAGTCCTTGGAATTGCCGCCGCATAAGCACCCCTCCCGTTTGCCAGAGGAAATCGCATACCAAGCTCGCCAATCCCCCGCCAATGAGGGCTACGTTTCCCACTATCTGGAGACAGAGATCGACGGCGAACGAGTCGGTCTGACCCTCTGGGACTCTCAAGGCCTGGAGAAGAACATCGTTGACATCCAGCTACGAGGGGTGACTGGGTTCCTGGAAAGTAAGTTCGAGGAAACGCTAAGTGAGGAAATGAAGGTTGTTCGGTCACCTGGAGCTCGCGACACCCATATCCATTGCACCTTCTTGATCCTGGATCCAGTCCGCTTGGACCAGAATATAGCGGCTGCAGAGCGGGCTGCGCAGGGAACCCCCAGGGCAACCGATACACCTGTCATTGGTGTTCTTGACGAGCGTCTTGATGTTCAGGTCCTGCGAACCATAGTGGGCAAGACCACAGTTGTTCCGGTTATCAGCAAGGCCGATACGATCACCACAGCCCACATGGCGTACCTCAGGAAGGCTGTCTGGGATAGCTTGAAGAAAGCCAATATTGACCCGCTGGAGATCCTTTCTTTGGACGACCAGGAAGAGTACACATCTTCTGAGAGCGATGATGAGGACGAGGAGGCGCAAGGTCAAGATACCGAACAGGATGCGGAGGCCAGCGCTGCGAATGAGGAAGGTGCAGAGGCCCGGTCTCCACGTTCGCCCTCCCAGCGCAGCCAGGACACGCGCAAGTCTTCCGGTTCCCAAGCCGTCGTTCAGCATATTCCTTTTACCATCTTGTCTCCCGATCCACATTCACTTAGGGCTGGCGATGAGCCTGTTGGGCGCAAGTTTGCCTGGGGGTTCGCTGACCCGTACAACGCCGAGCACTGTGATTTCCTCAAACTGAAGGAGGCCGTATTCAACGAATGGCGCTCTGACCTCCGCGAAGCGAGCCGTGTGGTCTGGTATGAGAGGTGGAGAACCAGCCGCTTGAACCGTAATGTTGCTGTGGCCAGCGCTGCACCCCAGAAGAAGCTGTATGCGGGGAGAACTGGACCGGATGTGCGCCGGTTCCGCTAATGACTTGCAGCCGGTCATCATTCAATACCCCTTCAGCATAGCATATCTTGTTTCTGCGAACCTTCTCTTCTTTCTGTTCGTGTGGACTAATTTCGACCCTTCTTGTTACCTGCTGCTCGCGGTCGCGGCCGTGTACCGTCCTGGACCCGGAGGGATACTGTGTAGTTTTTGACTAATGACGTTAATGCCGACTTGTCTCATTGACTGCCCAAGCCCTCTTGCGGAGAAATGTTGGGAACCTTGGCCAAAAGTGCCATTAATATGGAAAGAAAAGATACCCCTTATCTGCCTTGAATGGGGCCCGGAACTCATGAGCGAAGCGTCTCAGCATGTTGTGTTTTACTTCTTCCGAAGTCGCCTGACTTGGACATTGTATTTTCTGTTTCCCATTTGCCTTCGAGCATAGTTGAGAGAGACACCCGATTTCCTATGTATTTGCGCAATTGTACCGAATTGAGTGACTTTTTTCCCTTCTTTTTGATGAACTATCGCGAGATTATGCTTCCATTTCTACGTGCCTGTGATATCAAACTTGGTGTTCTAGTGCCTCCACATCTGCACAAGCCCGATCTTGTGTGCCCAACACAGCATCTGGCTGAGTTGGTCAAGTTACTCTTTTTCTTTTATGCCTCCTATCCCGCGCTTTAACCTTCTGACCGTTGTTAAATCTTATCTTCCATCTTCATGTATTCTCCCATATTCTCTTCGGCCATTTGCCATGATCAAAAAGAGCCACTATTCAGCCTTTGATATCCTTCGGTCCTTGTCGCTGGGCCATGCTTCGTGTCCCGGACATCCTATTTTGGTCCATTGGCCAGGAACCCCGGCTGATGCTGTTGTAGAGGTTGAAAGAGCTCTTATTTGTCAACGGCGTCGCCGCTTGCCTTATGCACTGTTCAGCTTTATCTGTATGAACTGTTCTGTCGATCAATCATCTACCTATGAAGGAAGAACAGATCATCCACTCCCAGCTTAGTCGGAGCCCTGAAGGCCAGTCCTTCCGTATTCAGGAAGCATCAAAAAAATTGATTGCCTGATTTTCCGATGGTCAGTCATCTGAATGAATCACCAGTAGATTTAGAACCGGTGGACAGCGCCGGCCAGCTAATTCAGCGCCATGCCAGGATGCTGCACCTTGGAAGACTTTCCTGCAGGCTAAAGATGGCGGGATCGGCCAAGCTGAGTACGAGACGACCAATGACGCTTCGTTGCGCGAGGGGTTCGTCCAGCTGCCGGCGGAGAGTATACGAGCGCTAGAGCGACGTAAAGAGGGGCGGTTTGACTCACGGTCTGGCCGGCAGGAATGTGGATTCTGGACCCCAAGCTTTCTCGGCCGTCATTCGTGAGACCAGTGGATATCTGTCGCACATTAATATCGCGCCCAGTGGGCCGGCGTTGCGCTCGCAAGGCTGCAGAGGACTAATACTGTACAGTGCACTTACACAGAACAGTGTGCGGCTCCTTCCAGAGGGCGTTGGTTGCCTCGAATGAAGGATTGGAATGGGAAAGTACAGTAGCGAATCTTTCAGTTGAGGATTGATTCACTGATGCCCCGGCACACCAATGACAAAGCTCCGTGTCCTTATCCTGCAGTCCCACTACACATAAACTGCTTGCTTGAAACCCCGACTGGGCCAATTTCCCCAGCTGAACTCTACGTGATCCCGCCGATGATCAGTTGCTGTGTCTCCCTCCCACCACACAACCACCATCTGCTGCTCTTGGCCGCTTCCTCCCACAAGCAGTGCCACTCTTTCTTCTTCATTTCTTCTTCCTCTTCCTCTCTTCCTTCTACCAGTCCTCTCTTCCTTCTTTCTTGCGCCCTTCTTTTCCGTCTCCATTCACGCTTATCAAGCTAACCTACGCTCTCAACGGTAACCTGAGAACTGTGTCCTCCGTGCAAAGCTAGTTCCTAGTCTGCACCATATCTTGGCTCCTCTTGTGTGGGCGATCGGCTGTCACACTTGTCGCACTTCACCTACCCGTGGTGGTTCATTCCCCAGCCTTGATCCATGTCGCTCCAGGTGGACGACCCATGGTCGCGAGGCCGTTCCAAGTCCCCAAGCGGCCGTATCCGCGAGCGTTCCAAGTCTCGCGATTATCGCGATCCGTCCGCCGGTGATCCCCGCAGTTATTACACCTCTGACCTCAATGATGGAAAGCTCCGTGCTCGATCACGCAGCAGAGGTGTAAGCCCTGGTGGCGCTCATCGGACTAGCTCGCGGTATGGCGCTACTGGTCCCGATTTCCAGTCTGATGGACGGGAAGCCTATCTGCGACCCGAACTCGGCCGCGATCATTATTATCAATCCGATTCGGGAGAAAGCAAAGGGGCAAGGCGTGACGCCGGGCCGCGCAATTCACGCCATCGTCTATCTGTTCACTATGAAAGTGAGTCTTCGCTCGACTCGCTGAGTTCGGACGATGATGATGCGCTTGCATACGGTGATCTTCCCGGGAGCCGCGACAACAAAACATACGGAATCTCAGGTCTCAAGCGTTATATGCCTAAGCTTGGTTCTGCACGTCGCAAGGATCCTGCTATGATGTCCGGGGCTCTTAATAACGATGCAGCCCACGGCAGCAGGCCGTCGCACTCTCACACCCCTTCGAGAGAAGAAATCAGAGGTAATTTCGCCAGTCCCGAGCCTTCCCCCTACGGTGGCTATCCTGCATCATCCACAGCTCAGGCCAACTGGGCACCGGTCCCAGAGTGTGAGCGACCGGGCTTCGTGCCGCCAACTTCTCAGGCGCAAGCTCCATCCATGCCCGGGGCATTTCCGTATCCTGCAACCACTGAGCCCTCTGTACCTGCTACAACAGCAGCCGCCACTACTTCCTCCGTACGCTACGTGACTCCACAGGGCTTGCAGGAGACTTATTCATCGTTTAATGGCCGTCCACTGTCGATGCCTGGGGGCAACGCCTACACTCATGCGGCTTCGGCACATCAGCGCACTGCTTCGACTGACACGACTGTCAAGACACCCTACGCTGCCCCACCTCAGTACCAATACGCGCACATAGATCCAAATGTTAAATATGCTTCTAAGAGCGCAGCAGATAGCGCAGCCAAGCCGGTCGCATACTCGACAACACCCCAATTCTCCACCAAAACTGGAGCTACTGCAGCCAAACAGTCACAGGTTGCCGATGTCAAATATTCTGCTAACCCTCAATTCTCTAAGGTGCCTACCACCAGCTCGGGCAATAGGATGGAGTACGTCGAAATAGCGCCTCGTACCACCACGCGTCCTCACAGCCGCTCCGTATCTTCTGTCAATAACCTCGCGGTCGAGGGCCCCGACCCGACCGGCAGGCCTGTCAGTCCAATGCTGGAACCATACAAAGGCACGTATCAGAGCATATCACCTATGCCATCACCGATCGTCATTGCCCCCAGGCTGGACGGCGACATTTCCGATATGGAGCCTCTTGAGTATGATTCGGATGAAGAACTCAGGGTACATAGACGGAAGAGATCCAAAGATGATCGGGAGCGTACGACATTGACAGTCGAACGCCCAAAGCGGGAGAGCAGCCGAAAGAGGGAGAGCAGCCGCGTGCGGTACGAACACCGTGCTTCTGGGGAACTTGAGAATGTCGTGGTGAGAACCCCCAGTCGCAGCCAGAAACGCGTGTCTTTCTATGATGCGGGTCCGGATGCCGCTGCGCTTCACGATGCCCTGGAACGGCCACGGCATCCCGATAGAAAGGCCCTGATCCGCATACTGCCGCGTTTGAGCGCAGATGAAATCATGGAACTCCGCGACGAGTTCAAAAGACATAACAAACTGCATGGGAAGGGAATCAACATCGCCAAGCTCATTAAACTTAGGGTTGGAGTCGACGCCTTTGGCAAGGCGTGCCACGCCACCGCTCTTGGTCGATGGGAATCCGAAGGCTTCTGGGCGAATTGCTTTTACCAGCTGGGCAACTCTAGGCGTGAACTCCTCATCGAATGTCTGTTTGGTCGCACTAACCGAGAGATCCGCGAGATCAAGAAGGGCTTCTCAGATTCACGATATAAAGACAGTCTGGAGAGGTGTATGAAGGCCGAGTTAAAAGGAGACAAATTCCGCACGGCGGTGCTCCTTGTCCTGGAAGAGAGCCGACAGAGCGAGCGTGACCCAATTGATATGCGTCTGGTGGATGAAGACGTGCACAACTTGTATGCCGCACTAATGACACAACATGGGGGAGAAACGCCCATGATCTACATCATTGTGCGGCGGAGTGATTCGCATTTGCGAGAGGTCCTCCGTGCGTATGAAAAGAGATACGGCCACAATTTTGCCAAAGCCATGATTAGCAAGTCCCGAAACCTGGTGGTATGTTTCCGAAGGAGTTATCATTTTCGAACATTGTCAATGGACTAACTGAGATTAGGGAGAGACTCTTGCGCATATTCTCAATGGAGCCATCAACCGGCCGATGCGCGATGCTCAGCTCCTCCACCAAGCCCTTCGCGAGTCCCGCCCGGGGAAGGACCGGTCAGACCTACTGATCTCGCGCCTGGTCCGGCTGCACTGGGAACCGCGGCACCTGGAGCGCGTGAAGGATGACTTCAAGCAGCGATACGGGCAGCGCCTGGAATTGGCCATCAAGGAAGAGGTGTTGACCAGCAGCGGTGAGAGCGACTGGGCGGAGTTTTGTATCGAGTTGGCGCGCAGTTCGAAAGTCTTGGCTACTCGGGATTACTAGATCTCTCTCACATTCACTCACTCACCACTCACAGAGAGGAAAGAGAGGGGGTGTCAACGCCATTTGAAATTCAAGATGGCTAGAGGAACAGTATGATGATATTTTGGCATGAGTGTTTCAACTGATGATAACGACCATGATGATCAAGATAATGATGACGATGCAAATGATAACGATGCGGTGAATGTCCATTCGGGAGGTATTGGAGGCTAGAATGTTTACCATCAAGTATCAAGAAAATCACAATACCTACTACTCTTCTTGAAATGGGGGTGTGAGGCGAGAGATGCGGCTGGACTGAAAGATTAGCGAATCCACCGTGGGTTTGGGGCCCAAACTGACTAGTGACCCCCTAACCACCGGCTAGAGAGTCTAGCAGCATCTCCAGAGTCCCTCAACAGGGTCAGATTTTGGTTAGCCCCGACACATCAGGAGCTGACTCTGAATTTAGGATAGTTAGCCAATGATATTCGATGTTTTCGGAGATCCCTGAGTATTTTTCTAAGACCATCATAAAGTATCTTCCTACTATTTTAGTATTATGTATTGGAATTGAGAGAGTTTTTATTCCTCCTGGATGGATCTGAGATCTAAAGGGGAGAGGCGGGACAGACAAGCCAAGCAGCGGACCCGCCGCGACCGAGCGGGAAGAAGATGAGGAATGAAGAAGACCCTGTCACACCCTCCCTCTCCCAGACCCTTAATGACTCGGAATATAGTCCAACTCCCATTTCTCTCTATCTGCCTAATTATCAACCTACAGAACATGGTCCCATAGTTGACTCCTTACAGGGCAAGCCGGCCTACGTAAGCAGTCCAGCCATGCTATTCTTGTCCACTGCGCCGAGATCAAACCCAAGCCACCGGGCCTCTCTAGTGGTGGGCGCGGCATTGCCAGGCAACATTAGCCCGTCAGTCAGCTCTGCCCTATTGGATCGCCCGTCCCAAGATTGCGTGGGTGCGAACATGTTTAGCGCTCTCTCTCCTGGTTCCATCTTCCCTCTCCTGAGTTTTGACCGAGGGCAAGAGTGGTGGGTGTGTTTGGACGGGTGTTTGGAGACCTATGCCGATCTTCGGGGTGCCCAGTCGAATAACGAGACTATCTATCTGGGCCCGCGGCGTGGGTTGGGACTCTCCAATCCGTATAAGGCGCGTGTATCTGCAAATCAGCCTTTCATGATTTCCTGCGCCATGGCTGATCGGGTTTTCATTTTTCTCTCTTCTCACCTTCCTCCTCCCTTTCCTCTTTCCTTCTCCGCCCCTGGCCTGTCCCTCCTCCGCTCGTTGGGTTTTTGCTTTGCTGGGAGGGTTCATCATCACTCTCCGCCCGAACCATGATTTGGTGTCTGTTCGCCTTGCTCTTTTCGCAATTCACTGTTGCGCAGCGCCACGATGAGGATCTCATGTCCTTTGTGACAGTAAGTTGACCATTTCTTTTTTTTCTCAACGGCTAAGTAATGCATGTGTTGCTCTCGTGCTCATGATGATCGCCTCAGCTCCCCGAAGTTCGGGCCTTGAAATGGGAAATCACTCACCATGACCGGGACCGCGCCGCACCGGGTTACTGGTTTGTTGCTCCCTACGGCATGATCGATCCCGAATCTCCGACTCGTAAGTATCTGCAGTATCAGGTCGGACCCTATATCTATGACCAAGATGGCGTAAGACTCTACCCTCTCCACTGAGTTTTTGAATCGGTTGATTCGTCAACATGACTAACTCAATCGCGGCGATCAGGTTCTCATCTGGGCCGGATCCCCCATGTTCGATAACCGAAACACCTTCGACTTTAAAGCGGTGCACAATATCGACGATAAGCCTCACTTGTCCCTGATCGCGCAACGGTCCTTCGATGAAACTGTCCCCGGAAGCGGTCTTATTTTGAGTCAGCACTATGAGGTGGAGTCCGAGGTCTTCAAGCTTAACGATACCTGGGAATTCAATGTCCACGAGTTTAAAGTCATGGATGGAGGCAAGACAGCCCTGGCCTGTGTCTATCAGTCGAAAATGCTGGACATGGCTGATGTGGGCCGTCCCGGGGAACAGAAGCTTTTCCTGACGGGTGGATTTGCAGAGTTGGATTTGGCTACTGGTGCACCGCTGTTTGAATGGGACTCATCCGATCACCTGGGCTTGCATGAAACCGACCGCTTTCACACCTGGGAGGAGCCTATGGGACAATGGGGATTCGACTCTGTGCATATGAATGCCGTGGATAAGAATGAGGCCGGCGACTACATTATCTCGATGCGCTTCACCGATACCATCTATATGATTTCCGGCGTAGACGGCCGCGTGATGTGGCGACTGGGTGGGCGCGAAACCAATTTCGTCCAGGACTTTGTCTTCTCCAAGCAGCATGATGTCAAATTCGTCTCGTCGAACGGTACACACCATATCATTTCGTTCCTAAATAACGCCTCCGACGAGATTACCACCGACGAGATCATATCCTCAGCCCTATTTGTCGAGCTGGACACGACCGCCAACCCGATGACCGCCCGGTTGATCGCACGCTACAACCGTCCTGACGGCCAGCTCTCCCGACTCCGTGGCAATACCCAGCTCCTCCCCAACGGCAACGTATTCGTTGGTTGGAGCCAGTCAGGCTACCAGAGCGAATTCTCTCCCGAGGGAAAAGTCCTAATGACCGCCCAGTTCGCATCGGACCGCTTCTCGACCTACCGCGCATACAAGTACGAGTTCACCGGCCGGCCTCGCGCGCCGCCCGATCTCGTAGCATCTGTATACGGCACGACCGAAGACGACCTGGCCACGATCTTCCATGTCAGCTGGAACGGTGCGACCGACGTAGCCGCCTGGAACTTCTACGCCCAGGCATATGACGGCGGAGCTCCCGTGCTGATCGGCAACGTCTCCAAGACCGACTTCGAGACTATGTTCGTTGCCCACGGGTTCCTCGACTGGGTATCTGCTGCGGCTGTCGACCACCAAGGCAACGTGATGGGTACCTCGGCCGTGCATCGCACCAAGGTCCCCGATAACTGGGAGGCCGCTGGCTTCGTGGGTTCATCGAAGGCTCCTTCCCCGATCAACCCGTCGAGCATTTACAAGGAGGCCCAGACGGGCGAGGACCACTCGTCCGCCTTGTCAAATGGTGACACCAAGGACCTCCTTGCGGCGCTGTCTCAAGCGTACCAGGTTGTGCGTGGCCTCGGAAACCTTCTCATCTTCATCCTGGTTGTATCGTCCTTCGCGGGAGTTCTTCTGGGCGCATTTTGGGTCCTTCGGAGGAGAAGAATCCAGCGCTCGCAGCCGTATCGGCATGTGCCTTCGGAGGAGAGTTTTCCTATGGAGGAGACGCCACTGAGGAATAATGCTTCTGATTAGAGATTCATGAAGTCAAAGATAAAAGAGACTGTTCATCTTTCTGTATATGTTAGTATAGTTGCATGGTTCTTGTATATAGATATGTACCTTTGCATGTGCCAGTATCCCACTGGCTCTTTGTTTAGTCCAGATTGTATTTGGGGTGAGATGGAAGCATCAGTAGACAGTTTCTAATGGGTAAGCAGAGAGTTTCCCACGCATGTCGATGAAATAAAGGTACTATGCTCTCCTAAGCAGTAATTTAGCCGCGATAATATTCTTTAGTTCGCGAAACGCAATGAGTGAGAGCAATGGCGCGATCGGAGTTCTCGGACTATCTGTTATCTACAGCTTACTTAGTAGTATCTCCCTACATCATTGACTTTGTATCTAGTAGACAATAGAATATGCAATACATCATGCAGCAATAGAAATTAGCGAAGCTAATTTACATTGTAGCTTGAGACATCATTACTAGTGATGGAGTTGCATTAGTAGTAGAATGGTTTCTGTTGATTATAGGATATTTATGTATTAGTCTAGCTCAAGAGAAACCTTAACAGTAGATATCTACTAGCGATTAGCTAGTGTGTCTTTGATTTTACAGTAACTATGCTTTATTTTGGTTCATGTGAGTCCGATCAGCTCTATACATTGTCGGTGGGTCGGGTCTCGCAAAACCATGGGTCGGAGGAGTTTGGCTCTGGTGGAAATGAACAATCAAACTAGCAAACAACCAAGCCCATTGTTGTTCCTGGACTAACCCGTGGTTACTAGACTACTTACTCCCTACCCCTGACCGTAACTATCAATAGTTCATTGTTGACCGAGGTGGGAGCGGTGTCTTGGATTGTTTATTCGTCGACTTGAAGCTGTCTGCGCTTCGTGCAGGTTACTACTGATGTCTTGTCTGTGAGACACATGGTGCAGTATACTACTTAAGCAGTCTCAGTACTCTGCAAGAACATCAGATCGACCGCTGCATTGTCTGGATGGCAGTCAGTCAGTCAGTCCCCTGTGGCAAAGATCGGGCGCAAAGAAAGAACAGTCGAAAATAGAACAGCAGCAAAAAGCAAAGTGGACTGGACTGGATTTATTGTTGCCTGGTACCTGCATTGGCGAGATGACGGATCATTTCTTTCGGTGGAACACGATCTGGGATCTTGAGCAGGGAATAATAATAAACTTACTGATAGTAGAATAGTCCAGATAGTTAGCTGGGAGGAGAGAGAGAGAGAGAGAGAGAGAGAGAGAGAGAGGCACGGCCAGAACTCCGCGTTGGTCAGCCTGCCGCCATCCGATCCCCGGGGAGGTCAAGGCGTCCATCTCCAAATCTCTCGCTCCCTCATCTCCACATCTTCACCAGCCATGGTCGATGCTCACTGGCCGAGCATAGTCACACTGCAGCCATGCGCACCTCTTCCCTGCACCTCTCTCTCTGACTGGTGGACTTCGTGGTTCCTGGACGCAGGGGAATGAGGGGGAAACCCCGAGGTATCGATGTTCTCACATGATGCTATCACAAATGTCGGTCACACTGACGGGCTCCAGTTCATTCTGCTTGTCCACTCGCTGTACTGTAGGTTTTTCGAGTCCACCCCGATGCTGGCCGTTTGGCTTTACTTTCCTCCCCTTGCTGGGAAATGTCGTGGGACTTGCGATCGATATGAGCAGTATCTAGCTTGGTTGGGATAACCGGTCTGGCGGTGACTGATCGATTCCGGGGGTTGACTTTCGATGGCCACGATACTGTATATGATTTACCCTCCGAATGCAGCAATTCAGAGTTCTGCAGGAGTCACCGTAAGAACTCTTATTCGGTGGGAGGATCGATTGGCACCAACGCCATGTTACTTCCTGCCGTTTTCAGACGGTCTCCTTTTCACATGGAGGATGTGTGTGTCTTCCATCAAAGTTGTTTGTCGGTTGTTTCACTCTCTTGCCGGCCGCATCCACTTCATATCTCCGCCGCCATAACTTCGGTCAAAAGCCATGTCACCTGTTTCCTCGGTTAATCTATCGTTATTGCTGGCGCGGAACTCATGATATTGTCACTCGGTCATATCCGCTTTCAGTAAGTAGTCATATGCAATCTCGTGCCGCTTGTAAAGACCATGGGGCCTGGTTTGACATTGTTTAGTTCATCTGCGCTCCTTAGGGCCCCGGTCCATGGGCTCACCTGGATTTTAGAACAAGTATATTGCTCGAGCTAGTGGCGTCTTGCTTTGGCCCATTGATTCTCTTCTTGGCCGAGTTATTTGCTTTTGGCCCGAGGCTTTCCTGCAAGCCCAGCGTTGTGTGTATGGGAAATGGCTCCGCGAGACCACATACCTTAATCAAAGACTTCTTGGTAAGATTTGATCACACTCAGCCACGCCCCCCTCCCATACCGGCCCCCCTTTCTTCCATGAATAACCTCTTTGCTTTTCTCGGACATATGGATGCAGACCGCATGGGTCCTGTCCACTCGGAGACTGACAGGTCAGACGACGCTGGGGGGAGATAATTTCTTATCGCGCAGTTCCGTGCCGTCTTCGAGAACTTGGGGATATTTTGTTTTTGACTGGAATCTCCTGACGATCAGGGTTGTTGCTTTTGATTCAATTATGCCCCCATTCCCTCATTTCTTCCCGGAATGCTGAGTCGCTTGTCTACGCCCTGAGACTGTGCCTGACATTCCAGTCCCCATTCCTGGAGTTACCTATCTCATTCTGCGGAACCTTAAGTGTTTTGACATTGCCTTTCCTGTGGGGAATAACAAAAGAAGTACTGTTATAAAGGACTATGTGTGCCTGTTGATTGACTTGCAGTCAAATTTCACAATGTATCAGTTCTTCATAAGTTTATTGGTTACGGTGCTGGCCGCTTCGGCCAGCGCTACCTCTAGTTTCTCGCCTGCCCGACCGCCTGCGATACCGCTGGCTGTCAAGTCGCCGTACTTGAGCACTTGGCTGTCTGCAGGGAGTGATGGAGGTAATGGTGGGTATCTTGCAGGTGAATGGCCGATTTTCTGGTCGTAAGTACTCATACTGATGGTGTGTGATCTGGAGTGAATTAAAAGCTAATAGTATTGCTGGAATAGTGGCCAGGTCACTGGCTGGGCTGGTATGATTCGTGTTGATGGCAGTGCTTACACCTGGATGGGAATCCCTGGGCCGGAAACTGTGACACAAACCTCCTATGAGTACACATCAACGAAGAGTGTTTTCACCATGAACGTTGCCGACAAGGTGGAGATGAACATCACATTCCTTTCGCCGATTACACCAAACGATTACAAACGGCAGTCGCTCGTTTTCTCCTATGTCGATGTGCAGGTTGAGTCTCTCGATGGCGAGGCCCACGATGTGCAGCTATACGCAGATATTTCGGCCGGTGAGTAATTGCCATACGGACAGGAGAAAACATCTGCGTAGCAACGGGTGGGCTGTGTCTAACCTGTATAGAATGGGTGTCGGGAGACCGAACCACGACCGCAACATGGGATTATGGTACCACCGATAACGGTGTCGCCTATCACAAAGTCAGCCGCCAAACCCAGCTCGCTTTCTCCGAGATTAGCGACCAGGGAGAATGGGGAGACTGGTACTGGGCCACAGACAACAGTGAAAGCCTGACCTACCAGTCTGGTGGAGCTGTTGATGTACGTGCAGCATTTGCTGCGAACGGAACGCTAGGCGACTCGCAGGACTCTGACTACCGTGCCATTTCTACCGACTGGCCTATTTTTGCATTTGCTCATGACCTTGGATCTGTGGACTCCGCAGCTTCAGTTCTATACTCTATCGGTCTTGCCCAGACCGACGCAATTCAGTACGAAGGGAGTAGCAGTGATTCCACTATTCTACCTTCGCTGTGGACCAGTTATTTCAGCACGGGCCCAGAAGCTGTAAGTCCCACGAGATAAGGTTGCTAGGGCTATACTAATGCCGCTTCCAGCTGGACTTCTTCCATAATGACTATGCGACATCCTCTTCGCTCTCGTCGGATCTTGATACTCAAGTAGCCCAGGATTCCATTGCTGCAGCTGGGCAGGACTACCTGACGATCACTTCTCTCACGGTCCGTCAAGCTTTTGGCGCAACCCAACTGTGCGGAACCCCGGACAACACCTACCTGTTCATGAAGGAAATCTCGTCGGATGGAAACGTAAACACAGTCGATGTCATTTTCCCGGCACATCCCATCTTCCTATACACAAACCCCGAGCTTCTCAATCTGTTGTTGAAGCCACTTTTCGAAATTCAGGAGTCTGGCAACTACCCCAACGCATACGCCATGCATGATGTAGGGAGCCACTATCCCAACGCTACTGGTCATCCTAAGGGCGATGATGAGGCAATGCCACTAGAAGAATGTGGCAACATGGTCATCATGGCCTTGGCATATGCGCAGAAGGCGAGCGACACGGATTACCTGTCTCAGCATTATACCTTGCTCAACCAGTGGACGGCATACCTTGTGGAGGATGCTATCTACCCTGCCAACCAAATCTCGACGGATGACTTTGCAGGCAGCTTAGCGTATGTGCAGAACCCCGCTTATGTGATATTAGATGCTAACAACAGGTGTAGAAACCAGACCAACTTGGCCTTGAAGGGCATCATCGGTATCGAAGCCATGGCTGTCATTAGCAATGAGACTGATCACACTGATAACGGGGCCAACTACACTGCCATTGCTCACAACTACATCGACAGATGGCAGATCCTGGGCGTCGCGCACGATGCCAACCCTCCTCATGCTACACTTGCTTATGGCTCCAACAACACCCACGGTATGTTCCACCTCAATAATGCCAGACTACGTATACTGACAGTTCACTAGGTCTCCTGTACAACCTTTATGCCGATCGGGAGCTGGGACTGAACTTGGTCCCGCAATCTATCTACGACATGCAGAGCACCTTCTACCCCACTGTCCAGCTAGAGTACGGAGTACCGCTTGACACCCGACACAACTACACAAAGGGTAAGCTTGACACAGCTCTACTATGGTGTTCACTTAATTAACCTGTTCTACTAGCCGACTGGGAAATGTTCACTGCGGCCATCGCATCAACCAGCACTAGAGACATGTTCACGCAGCTTCTCTCGAAATGGATCAACGACACGCCCACAAACTACGCAATGACTGATCTCTACGATGCAGTTGGCGGAGGGTAAGCAAAAGCCAGAAACCACTTCGACTTCAATCAGCTGACCTCTTAATAATAGATACCCATCCAACGTCTTCATCGACCGCCCCGTCGTGGGCGGTGCCTTTGCCCTGCTTCTACTCAACCAAGGCAATTAAACCACTTCTCTCGTTTCATTCCGACTCATCCTTGCAACTGTGCATAATATCCCCCTGCTTGGTTCAGTGGAACCGTTCCATTTTTCTTCTTCAGCATCCGATGTGCAGGTCACTCGTTACACATTTATATTGAGCTCTTTATTGTTATTATTGTTATATATTGCTTAAGCAGGGATATTGCCCCCTCCCCGTCTTCTTGTCACTGTCGTTCAGACTTCCTCTACTATGGATATTACGGGGAGAGGGGGGTTTACAGTGAATGCATAGGGCATCGTCGAGTACATGATTATCTTCCTAGGAAGCTGCAAATATTACTTAATTATCTTTCCTACTTGACTCTTACCGTGTAACCTCAGATCGGTAGACAAACACATAGTTAACTGCATTTGACTAATATGGAGCTATTCATGGAAATAGATCTGGACTTCATTGACCTCCAGGAAAGACATGAACTTTTGGCGCAAGACACCACATAATCCATAACCATCATTCATCCATACCCATACCTATACCAAGCCTGAAGTATCCTATACCGCAAGTAACTAAACTCACAGCACATCATGAGCAAGTTCATCATCATCATCCGCAACAGCAGCATCCATAACAGACGAATCATCCCATCCGTCGAAAGAGCGAATAAGATCTATAACACAAGTCAGTTAACCCACCCACTCATTACAAATATACCCATAAGAAGAAAAAGGGATACACATACCATAATAGAGCATCATCGCCTCCAGATGAATATCAATATCGATCCTCTCATCCACAGTATGGATATTCAGCGCTTTACCCGCTCTCGACGGACTCCATCTATAAATATTCCTCGACAAGGGCCAGTAGAATCTCGTATCGGTATTTCCAGTCATGATGTCTCCGCTGACGACGACCTTCCTGCCCTCGAGACTCGGGACAGACTCGAACACAGAGCGAGTGACGCCCGAGAACCGGGCCCAGACGGCGTCGGTGTCGGTGTCCGTTGGACTGACTGGGGCGGGGCTGAGCGCGCCGCTGAGGGTAGTGAGGGTGAGGTGGTTGTTGAGGGCAGGGTCGACGGTATCGCTTTCGGGGAAGGCCGTGAGGGAGAGGTTATATTTCTTCACGATGGGGGAGATGATATCCACAGCGCGGTTCTTGATATCATCTGGGGTTTGGTGCAGCGCGATACGGTAGTTGACGAGGGCGCTGATTTTCTCGGGGAGAGCGTTGGATTTGACGCCGCCGTTGATGATGTCTGCTGCTTGGGAGGTTTGGAGGATGAAGCGGAACTTGTCGCCGCGGGAGGAGGCCAGTTTCTCTGCGAGAGAGACGTAGTCGCTGGATTGGAGGGCGGAGGCGAGCCAGGGCTCGACTTGTGAGGGGGAGTGGCGGACTTGGCATTCGAGCATTTTGCGGGTGGGGTGGTGGGTGTCGAGGACGGGGACGAAGAGGTCCTGGCGTTCGAGTTCGTAGATGATCTCGGAGATGATGCCGATTCCTGTGTGTGGAGGGGGCACGGAGCTGTGGCCGCCTGGGACGGCGAGGGTGAGGACTACGTCGATGCTGCCCTTTTCGCCGACGCCCGGGAGGGCGTAGACGATGCCGTTGGAGGTGTCGTCGAGGACTTCGAGGCCCATGCCGCCTTCGTCGAGGATGAAGGCGAAGCTGTCTGGGCCGTATTTCTTCTCGAGGAATTTGGCGATGGATCCGGCGCCGAGGAAGCCGTGGGATTCTTCGTCGAAGCCGAAGGCGAGGACGACGGTGCGGGTTGGATTCCAGTTCTGGGAGAGTAGGTCTTCGACGACGGACATCAGTCCGATCAGGACGTTCTTGCAGTCGCTGGCGCCGCGGCCCCAGAGCCATTCGCCGTCGAAGTGGCCATCGAAGGGGGGGTAGGTCCAGTCGGCGGGGTCGTTGATGGGCACGACGTCCTGGTGCGCGGTGAAGAGCAGGGGTTTGAGACTGTCGTCTGTGCCATTGAGGGTGAAGACGAGACCGAATCGATTGATGTGATCTACGCGGGCGTAGGAGTGGCTGGATTGTGTTAGATGGAGTTGTGTGTGGATGGGGACTGCGGACGTACGTGAGGGGGAAGAGGGTCTTTAGGAGGTTCTGGAAGTCGAGGAATGGGGCGAACTTCTCGTCGTAGGGGTCCTTCATGTAGTCGTCGATCGCAGTTGGGACCTGGACGGCCCTGGAGAGACGATTGACTTGGCGCGACTTGAACGAGGCATCTTCTACGAACTTGAGAGCTGGGAAGAATCCGTCGTCAGGGACCTCAACCTTGGGTGCTAGCGGACAGAAGCCGTCGGTGTGCTCTCCGAAAGTAAGAGAATCGAGGATTTGCTGCGGGGAAGGGATGCTGAGGGCTGCAATTGAAGGGGCAAGCAGCCCTGCGACAAGGGGAAGCAATTGGAACTTGGACATCTTCAATTCCATTCCTGGGGCACTTTCTGCAGAAGATAGGAACCCTGGGGGAATCCGAGGATAATAATGAGGAGAAGGGCAAGGCCGAGGCTACGTCAAAGCATGGGGTTATCTTATCGCAGAGTTGCGCAATCATTGCCGTGATAGCCATTCCCCTCTCCGTATCGCTCGGGTTGATAAGTTTGCCGGTCGGAGAGCGGACGGAACCGCTCAGTTGGGGAAAGAATTGCCATAGCAGGAAGGTCGAGGCAGGCGAGATGAAAGTGCGGTAAGTAAGCTTGAGTGGGATGATAGCATGCAGTAACGGGTTCTGTGATGCAGTGGATTTGGGTATATAGCGGAGAGCTGAATGAAGGCATTGGAATTGAGTTGCAATGGCAGTGACACTAAGTCCACTCATTGATAGGCCAGCAAGACCTCAACATTGGATTATTTTCCACCACAATGTCAATCAATGAAATCAATGAACTTTCAGCATAGCATCGGCCGAACCCGTCCAGCAGCGATCTCTCCTGCGTAAAGGTGACAAATCAAGGGATGCAATGTTAGTCATTAGTCTCACAAGGATTGCCAATAGCAACACCCCTTTCGTTTACTTGTTGCATAGTATCGTCGGTCGGCAACATTGGCCGTCAACATTGACTGGCGGATTTCACCAGTCCGGGACTTCCCCCTGCCATTGTAGGGGATCGTATCAATTGTCAAACATGAGAATTGTTCGTCACAGCAGCCTTGGCCATGAGGCTGTCTGCAACAAATTCTGCAGACGTCAGTGCATCTCCGTGGCGCGATCAAGCTTGTGGATGATCGGCGCTTAACATGGCCGGTGATTTATGCGGGAGATTCGAACACTGACAGAAGCAAATTAGCGGAGTGGCTGACGCTACAGCAGAGCGAGTGCGACTAAGTAAGAACTATAAGAATGTCGAGGGAGACGAGGAAGAGTGAGGCCCAAAAGGGGGAGAATTGGGAATATCAGGTGCCAGTCTCGTGATCGGCACCAATCGAGGCGGAAAAAGTACAATGCAGCTTCAACATGGCTCCCTTTTAATCCATTTCTCCATTCTGCCTGCCAACTCTGCCTTCCGACTTTGGTTCCATGGGTCAGGAACAAAACAAACAACAAGCGAGCATCCACCACTGAAGATGCTAAGAATACTATCTAGGTAGCCCCAGTCCGACCAAGACACAGCCTCATCTAACAAATAAAATTTGTCGCAGACCATGAACGTCATCCTCCTCTCCACAGGGGCTCCCCAGCCTGACGACATCCACAGGGCCAAAAGAGTCTGACAATCGATAGTCGGCCGCGTGGTGGTCTCAGAAAGCAATAGTGCGACGATCGTTACATCACCGGAACAAACAACATCCCTCGCTCGGGTACCTGGCGAACGGTGTATCCGCATTGCGGAGGCTTGTAGCCACTCAAATGGGTCCTCCCAAGACCAACTCCGTCAACTCGACAGGAACAATGATGAAACATCGCCCCCAAGACAGCAAGGGATCGGCCATAACGCGCGGGACGTGGAGCCGAGCGAACCATTTTGGAATCCAGAGAATCAGATGGGCGTTCGTTCACGCGATCTTCAGATCGGCATTCTACTGCGTTTCACACGCCGATTTTTGTGTCAACTTCGGGTGTTCCAAAATCCCAAGGGGTTGGGTCGGGTGCCAACCCCATCCTGAACGATGGGATAATCGGATGGATCATATTTAGGTTATGCCTGCCAGTGAGTTTTGCTGATATCAGTGTTTCAGTTCGTTCTTTTATTACTTTCTCTCGTTTTCCCGCCGGTATATAACTACTCCTACATACATACTTACAAAATCCACTCTCGTTCAACAAAGAAATAACCAAAAAGGAAACAGCCTTATAACTTTCATTCTTTCATTGTCCTTCAAAATGCCTAAAGCCAGTGCCACCAAGATCACTTCCCTTTCAATCCTCTCCTTCCTTACTACTGCTTCTGCCTACACCACCTCAGGCTGCTACAGCAGTGCCGGCCAGCTAACGTCGGCGGGCACATATCAATTCCAATCCGAGGGCTACTGCCAGCAAATCTGCACGAAGCAAAACAAGCCCATCTTTGCCCTCCACAATGGCGACGAATGCTACTGCGGCGACTCCCTGCCTCCTTCAACAGCGAAGGTCTCTTCCACCCAATGCCAGACCCCTTGCTCGGGATTCCCTTCTGAAACTTGTACGTATACCTCCGTTACGCCCTCATATACTGCCTTCAACGATCATAGACTAATACATACTGCACTATAGGCGGCGGCGCCAATGCATGGCTAATCAACAACTCCACCACTGTCTCGGAGTCCACCACCGACGACAAACTTGTCACAGAACTGAAACGTGAATCCACCGACAACGTCGAGAACGGCATCGTGATTGCCCCAGAGTCTGATGACTCCGACTCGTCCTCGGGCAACTCCAACTCCTCCCCTGATACCATGAAAGTCAACCCTACCATGGTGGAGACCGATATCCCCATCGCCAGCTCCGCTGCAGACGGAGGCGCAGCCAAGTCTACTGTCCCGAGTGTGATCCTTACCGCGCCGTCCATGACGGGCGTCACTGTTCCAGCTACTGGCGCAGTAGCAGCATCGTCGATGGTTGTTGCTGTCTCGTCTGCTTCCGCGTCTGCAACTGCTACTGCGTCCGGAGCCGCGAGCAGTGGTTCCGCCGCGGCGAGCCCGTCAACCAGTGCAGGTGCTGCTGCTGCTATCGCTGGTGCTCCTGCTAATGGGATGATCGGGGGCGTGTTTATGGCGGCAGTTGTTGCGCTTGGACTGTAGATATCTCTTTCTACATTCCACATTCTATCTTTTGGAGTATAGTCATAGTTACTTCGATCCAAGAGGGGAAGCATTATCTTGTATAGATAGTTACGGATGTACGGTGTGGAAGCGGGGCTAGGCATTGATTGATATCAGGTATATACCTATAATAGGCTGGGAATAATCGCGGGTTCGATGCAACATGTACTTTTTGGTTTCTGCTGAGCAGTAAGCTAATTTCTTAGTGATAGTCACTTTCATTGTTTAAGATATCCCTATTTCTGTTACAATTTAGCTATACTATATTTCACTATTTCTTTCGAAACTCACTCCACAAATAACGCCATCGGCCCTAAACAATACCACAACTCATCTCCATCGGAGTTAATTACCCCATCAGATAAGAACTAAGCAGCAGTAGTCCGCAGGATCATCAACTACTGCCCATCGAGACTAGACAAAATACTCAATGTACCAACCATCTATCAACCCAGTAGATAGATACAGAATACGAGAGCACCGACGCCATACATAGGTAAAGTCGGTGAGTGAGAATCCCCGGCCCCCAATCCACAGCCCGTTCATTCGTCAACCCCTCCCCCACAACACTACCGATACGAAGATAATAGGTATCTGTCTGACCAGCCCTGCAATCCGCCCCCACTTTTTACCTGCAAGGCTCTGAAGAAAAAAATAAAAAGAAAATACTGGAAGGCCTGAACGTAGTCAATGACCAGTCATCTTGTAGGATTTTATGTATTCTGCACTTGCAGGCAGGTATTATTATTAGCTGCCTGCCTGCCATTAGTAGTGGGATTTTACTTATGTTTAGTTGGATTCGCAATGCGGCGCGCGCCAGTTCGTCTTCTTTATTTGTACTCTTTCGCTCTCTCTTGGGCAGAAGTGTCCTAGGGATACGAGAAACTTCGTGTTTTCTTTTTTTCTTCTTTGCTCTTTCTAGATTGATTGATGGGTATCTGGATTCTCTTTTCTTTTGATTTATTAGTCTAGAACGTGGTTCTCACCGCCCCCCCCCCCCCCCCCCCCACCCCCCCCCCCTTTTTTTTTTTTTTTCGTCTTTCAGTATGATTGTCAGAGGGATCAGAGCGACTGCGCTACTCTGCCTCCTCCTCGCAACATGCACCCCGACAAGCAGCGCAACAGCGACATGCTACTTCCCTGATGGTACCATCGCAAGCAATAACGTTCCCTGCTCATCGGACACGTATTCCGCATGCTGTGGCAAATCCGACGTCTGTCTATCGAATAATCTCTGCATGGATACGGGGGAACAGCCGTATGTTCTGTCCAGGGGAGGGTGTACGGATCCGAATTGGGAGTCGGATAATTGTCCGTCTGTTTGTCGTACGTACATACATGATACTTCCGGTGTTTTTCAGTAAATTTTAGTATTGGTGAATGATGGGGGAATAACGCTAATCTTTGGTTCTTCTGTACTGTATAGAAAGTATCAACAAGGGCGGCGGTTGCTCGATAATAAATCTTCTGTATGAGAATGGCGTCTCGACGTATTGTTGCGGTACTCCGATAAGCAACGGCAGTGAGGTGATTTGTCCGCATGGGAACTCGTTTGAGGTTGCTACGGGGAAGATGCTATATGGGTATGCGGCGCTTGCGAACTCTACAGCGGATGCGTCGTCGGAGAATAGTACGTGTACTTCGTCGAATTCGTCGGCCTCGGTGGCATCTTCTTCAGCCTCCTCGTCTTCCTCCTCGTTTTCCGCGGGGCGGGATACAGCCATCGGTGTTGGAGTTGGGGTCCCTCTGGGCGTCATTGCGGGTGCTTCGCTTGTGTGGGCGTTTTGGGAGAGGAAGGAGAGGAAACGGATGCAGAGATCCGGTGGTAGTGTTGATGGCAACCTGGCGGTGGAGCAGGAGTTCTCTGCACCGATGGTGAAGACACAGCGTCCGCCAGTCGAGTTGGAAGTCAATGGTGCGAGGCATGAGCTGGTATCATGATTCAGTGACTTGATTGATAGTTCGATGCCCTGGTTTCATGAATGTACGAGATACACATTGATATTTGACAAGCTAAATAATAGCATCAGCAAGGGCTATATAATAATTAATCATGAGAAAGCATTGTGTTGAGTGTCCGAAGGGTTGGCATCAGCGCTCTGAACGTTCAATTAATTGAACGAAATGCCACTCGTGCCTTGACTTAAGAAAGCAAGCGCATCTTGATCCAGGTCGCTTTCCAGAGATACGTAATCCTGAAGTTGCATGTTCATCTTGGCAAGGCCAGGGAACCCCAGAAGTGACCCTGTGACCGGTCCGTCGAGGAAAAAGCCTGGATCGTATATCTCACAAGGGTCCTCAGAGAGCGACAAGGTCTGATCAATTGCCATGAGCGGAAAAGACTCTGAGTCAGGAGCAAGAGACGGATCTGCAATCTGTCCAATGCTGAGCCTTGGATCCATTAGAGGGTCATTTGCGGAAGACGAGTTACTCGATGGTGTCTGCGCGTTCCGACTGGAAAGCAGCGCTGTTTGGGGGACGGAGGATGATCCAAGCTGTTGGAATGCTTGCTTCGCACGCTTCATTCTCTTTTTCACCGGCAGTAAAGCTGCTCCAAGCCGAGATATTACGTCTCCTTTACAGGCTTGGTGCAGCTGATCAGCAAGGTGGGCTAGCTGATTCTGTCGCAAGCCAATCATATTGCGCTCCTCGATCGAGCCATGCTCATGTTTCGCATATATGTACGAAAAGCCCCTGCTGCAAGTGTCAAAAGCATACAGCATTATACTCGATTCATCAACGCTTCGAAACTCTTGCGCAGGCATCAGATTTGACACTCTGGAAGGCCTTTGTTGAATAATGGTAAGAAGCGCGGAAGCCGACTGGCAAAATGGATCGATGACAGACGGCGAGATCGCCGGCCGCTTTTGATCATTCTTGTCTCCAGAGAAGAGCATATGAATAGCAATACCATGATATGCACTTAGAAGAAAAGACCGTGACGATGCGACGGTGACCTCGTTCTTCACCAGCTCGATGGCATTGAGAAGGATCCTATGCATCCTCGACGCCAGAACAGATCGATCAAAGCAAGGCTGGAAAAGCTGATGTAACTCGTGGAGATGCTGTTTCTGCCATGGCATAGATTGCTTATCTTTGTTCTCTGTGGGTGCATTGAGATACAGGGTGTAGATATGGGCCACTGTACTGGTGATGTGACTGAGTGGCCACAAACACTGGGCAGCCTGGATTTGTGCCTGTAGCGTGGAGATGTTTCCCGATGCGCGATCTAGGCGGAGAATAGCTGAAGCTGCCTCATCCAGGCACGGGAAGTCGGGCGTCGTTTCCGGAGTGAGCAACGAGAATGGCTGATTGCTTTGCATGAACCCCCATGTTGTGGTGGCCAGGCAGATCCAGTAAACATTCTGTGCCAATTCTTGCTCGACGGCACCTATATCCACACCATTGAGCTTTCTGCTACACTTGCTGTGATCATCAGCCTGCCAAAAAGTGTACAAAGTGGCAATTATGCGACAGGCGTAGCCTGTGAAGCAGGTGGCGCGTCGGGCATGGCCGAGGCACAGCTCCCTCCATCCTACCAGAAACAGTGCCTGGGCTGTAGAAAGAACGGAGGGGTTTCCAAGCACCGCTGTGCGCTGCCTCAGCTGCAATATAGCAAAGTTGTATAGTGTCTGGGGATTAACCGGGACACAATTATGCAGCCCGCTCATGATGGGCTGTATGTCATATGCATCAGCCAGTATGACGGCTAGAAGAGCCTTATCTACTGTATCATCCTGGATTGCTGTAATTAGAAGTGTTTTAGACACCAGAGGTGACAATGGATGGGCCGAAAACCACACATCAACCATTTGAAGAATCAGATGCTTCCCCGGCACCATCAACGGGTCGACAGCAGACTCGAAAGGGTCAAACATCGTACGCGTGGTGTCCGCTGCCAGAGTTGATACATAAAAGTTTTGATTCGGAGCCTCCAACTGCTGAACTCCTAGGTGACTAAAGCGGAGCGGCAGGATGCCCACCATCTCCGACGCCATAAAGGACAGCAACCCATCATAGCTCAAAGGAAGCTGTATTGAATGGAATGGGGGTTTCCGAGGAGACTTGTCCAGCTCCCGTTGATAGGTAGCTATTGCGGTTTGGAAGATATTGGAGCCGGAGTCAGTTTTCGTGATAAAGTAGGCATTGAATCTCCGCTCCAGTTCATCGCCTACTTGAATACTCAGGTCGGAGCTGGTTGCAGATTCCTCGTAACTTTGCGCTATTGGGTTAGGCGTCAAGGAACTCTCTGCGCTCGCTCCTGGCTGCGACGAAGTATCTCTACCATTGTCATCATGTAGTTGCGACGTCAACGGAGGTTGTGATGTTGTTGTTCCCCTGTGCGCGGGCCGGCCCTTTCGAGCTTCCGGACTGTATTCGCAGCTGAGGTTGCGCTTTTGACAGGCACTGCAAATAGATTCACCGGAACATCGAATCTTCCGGGTACGACAGAAGACACAGCTGCGTCGCAGGCCCATGATGAGCTAGGGACGCACTGGGAGGGAAATAAATGTGTCTACAGAACATCAACATGGCGGATGGTTGTCAGCAATGGAGCACAGCCTCGTCATGTGAAACAGCCCGAACCCACTGCCCAAATTGGCACTAGTTCTGGTATCATGCCCTATTAAAGGCATGTATGACTTTCAACATAAACTTTTCTACACTACATCGAGCTGCAGGAGGCAAACATATATTCCTCCTGACCCTTGAGATCGGATCTGCTTCCCGCACTTAATTATACTAGCCGACATGCAATATGATCGCTCAGCACGATCTGCAGAACCCGACCTAGAAGTCTCCTTGCATGGAGAATTGCCCGAATGAGCTACCGACCAACACTAGTATCTAATAATATGCAGCGATATGAATGATCAACCCCAGACTTCATTACGGTGAGGGTCAACCACAATAGACTAGTTGCCTTGTTCTATGATCCGTTGCTATATAAATGGGATCATACTTCCAGCTCTTGATCATTATTCTCTACACTCTACACTCAGATTACTTTCCATTCCAAGATATAACCACCACAAGCCAACCAACCAATATCCCTGACCACCATGAAGTTCTCTGTTCTTTTCACAGCCCTCTTTGCAGCCCTCGTCACAGCTGAACACGTGAAAGGCGGTGGCAAAGTGTCTGCACATGGAAAGCGCCAGGTAAGTAACTAAGCTGTATACATCATTTGCCTTCATTCACAAAGATGGGATACTAACCTCTCATCTAAATTAGGATCTTGAAACGTGTCCCACCACTGATTCCAGCAATTGTTGTTCCGCTTGCTGGGGTGCTTCTCAGTACACTCATATTGACATCACGGAGTGCTGCGGCAAGTGTGGCTGCTAAGGGCTCACTCAACACAAATTGCTTGGGAGACTGGCAACCATTTGTTTCATCAAATACGCTATCCTGTGCTTTGAAACTCAGCAGTGTTCTATCGAACTATCTGCTTCATCATGTCTTGGCTTAGGTTTTCCCTACTGGTGAAGGTTTCCCTATGCTGTTATGCGAATGCATAGGCTTGGTCAATATTGAATCCATGACTTTTTCTTATGGTAACTAAGCATATAGTCGTAAATTTGTGCCTGATAATAATGTGTCTTCTGAGGGGTGAAGTCGTGTCTACTTTTTTGTAGATCTCATCTATGCCAGTCTGTAATCACCTTACCTTTTCCAAGACGGACTGACTAAGGGGAGATAGTAATGGCTTATCTGAAGGTAAAAGACCATTAACGAAAAAATCATTGGGTACAATCTGATACCCCGAAATTAGCAATTAATACTGATAACAAACATGATCGAGGGTCGCTGCATTATCCAATCGTTCGTAAACCAGACTCCAGTAATAGGCCTCCGAAATCCCAAAGGTATCATTACTCATAACGTCAAACAAAGCATCATCAAAAACCCCTGCTCTGAAAACACAGATAGTGTCCACTTCATTCCCTACGATCCGGATCAATACCTTGATCCCGGAGCTTCTTCTTGTCCACCCCCTTCATCGTCACGTCTACAAAATTCTTGGGGATCGGTAGGGACTCCCTAAGTTGATCAGTGGAATTTTCTACATCAGAGGAGCAATGATGACTTACCGAAGGAATTTGATCCTCAAGTTCCTCGCACGATCCTTTATCTGCACCTGGTTCCGATTTTCAAATCGGGCTTCTCCCTCCCTTTCAGGCTGTATCGTGTTCTCGTCTTCGATCTTCGTCCACGAAACACCATGCTCTTCGATCAAACGTATTAACCGGCGATCTTCGGCATCCGTCCAGCCCCTGGTTCTCCGCTTAGGTGCCGGTGGTGGCATCGCCTGGCGGTTCTCTGTCTGTGGCGATGGGGCCTGCGTACGAACCGGGGAACCAGCAGCTTCCTGCGACCTGGACCGATGTCGAACCTGGGCCTCGTCCCCGGCTCCTTCATGGCCATTGTCTACCCTTGCGCGCTTGCTTTGTCGCGCCTGCGCGGGCTTTTCCGCACGCCGGCGTTCCGTAGCCACCTCACGGTCATCGGTATCGTATTCCTCGTCGCTCTCAGAGACAGTCTCGGTTTCACGTCTGCGTTTGGGGGGCCGTCCACGAGGTCTCCGTTCCACACTTCTCGGTCCCGACGTCTGGCTGACCGGAGAAACGCGCACTGCGTTTTCTTGGCGGTCGATAAACGCAGGTCGTGAGCTGTTAGAAGCTTCTGGAGTGGCCCGCGACCGAGAATTCGCCATATTCCAGACATCCCTGCTTGAGGGGAGCGAAAGGTGGTTTTCCATTCTAGGAGGTGCCAATGTAGACGCAGGCTCCCTGCGGGGTCTTGGGACGGACCGATTCATCGGAGGACTATGGGACCTCTCCGGATGGTTCTCGGTATGCTGACTGATATCAAGTGGTTCGTCGCATACGAAAAGTTCGGTGTCTTCGGCCGTTGTGTGTTCATCGTTCAGCCGGGTCTCTTCATGTGTCTCATCGCCATCATTCAGCTGCGTATCCTCATAAGCCTCAGTTTCATCGTTAACCTGCGTTTCATCATTTACGAGCGTGCGAGAAGCGTCAAAGGTAGTCTGGACCTCATTGGGCGGTGCTGGGTCCGTTGACCTCTGGCGAGGTGGGATTGCAGACACAGTCTGTCGCCTGTCGGCTGCAGGCTGATCTGCCACTTCAGAAGCATTGGGTCTAACTGAGTCAGATTGTCGGCGAGAGGTTGACGCATCAATTGAATGACGAAGCTCTTGTCTTCGTTGACCCATCCGGGCGATAGCGTCTCGATTATTGAAGGGGCTTTTCTCGGTTAGCATGGACAAAGGGTAAATGCTGAGGATACTCACTATTTGCGAAACTTCTTCTGAGGCCTGGTCTCAGAGGGCTCTTCTGTTGCAGCAGGAGGCAAAGCATCGCGGGCGACCGAAGCGACTCTAGGCGCGCTTCTCTCCGGTTCAATAATCTCTGGGACTGTGTGAAACGGGTTCTGGGCAGACATGGGTGTTGCAACTTTTTGTGCATTTGTAGAAGCGGTCGCAGGAGGCCTTGCTTGCGACGAAGGCTGCGAGACCTGTGGCGTACCTGAAGTGGTAGCAGACCTCCGTGCTGTATTCTCAGTCGTCGCTAGACGATTGGAAAAGCGCCCACTCGGCGTGGACAACGCCGGAGTGCCGCCTATACTTTGTCGTGACTTTGCAATGGTGTAAAAGCTCTCATGCATGTCCATGGAGCTTATTTGGCCTTTCAAGTCATTGTTCACCTCGTCACACCTCTTGCGAATCCATCGGGCGGCCTGCATGACGAACTTCTGCCAGCGGTAGTCACCCTTGAGTGCCCCGATAGTACCGTCGACTTCCAGGACGACACGCATATCGTCATAACGGCTTTCAACGTCACTCCGATATTTCGATGGAAGTTCCCCTCGGGCATCGGTGAACCTCTCCAGATTGAAGCCGCGAAACCGGCGCTCGGCATCGCTGGGTGCGTCCTTGGGCGCGTCCAAGAAGAAGCCAGTTGTCAGTATCTCAACTGGGTCAAAGTCATCATCATTCTGATGTGCTTCAAGCTGCATTATCAAGTACTGTGTGCGAATCTCTAGAGCCAGCTGCCAAGTCTCCTTCTCCAGATAGCTTTCATCGACAGACTTCTGGGCACCCCTTTCCACCAGATTAGCCATGAAAGGCGACGGAAACTCATCATGGATGGTGGAAATTGCCTGCTCTGGAGAGGACTCAGTACCAGGTGTAGCCAGGAGCATTCGCAACGCAAAACGAGCACAATTGGCTTTGTAGAGCACAGGTTTCGAGTAGTCTTCAAGCCCACTGACTTCCACAATGTACTCCACATCAAGATAAGAGAGAGGGCTCTTTTGACCAAAGTACTTCGCTTCATGGTTCAAGTTAGTCACAGACCGCTGCAGCCGTCTGCTCTGAGTGCCAGCAGGATCCCTCAGCTGCTTCGCCCTGCTCATGATGCTGACGGGATCTGCCGACCCAGGAACGAGGAAATCAAGTACATTGGCAGCTGCACGCTCCAAGTCCGGAAGTGCCTCGACCATGATATCCACATCCAGATCATGGTCCGGTTCTGAGGGAAGAATAGTAGTACCGGAGATGTTGTGTTCATCTTCCGGAGTCTCAGGAATGACCTGGTTTCCATACTGGGGGCCAGTCTTCTGAGCCGACCTTTGCGGTGATTCTTCAACCACAACATCTAAGCCTGCACCAAGAACAATGAGAGGCGCCCCAAAGAACCACTAACAGTACTAAGAAAGAGACTCACCCTTCCCGCTCACTGGTCCCTTACTTTGGGTGCCCCACCTTCTCCGACCAGCACCTGCCGACGGCTCGCCATCATCACCACCACTACCACGAGGAGGAGCCTGTTGAGTCCGAAGTTCCTCTAACTCTCGACTCTGACTTCTGGTGACACGTCTCCGCATAGGACTCCCCGTCCAGACCCCTTGGCCTTTAGACAAACCAGTCGAGGATTGTGCGACCTCTCGTGACTGAACCAGCCGCGCCATTCTGCCACCACAACAAACGCGTCCGAGAAGAATAGAAGGCGGTCAGCCGTCCGAGCACGTGAAATCCCAGGGCTTTATATTCCAGACGGTCTGCTATCGATGCTAGAAGCCTCAAATTGATGCAAATTGATGATTACGACTGTTGTTTTGATGCCGCAGTGATGTTGTCGATGGCTGGGACGGCGTAGAGTAAGGAAAAGGAGATTGGTGGTGTGTTGGGGTACTAGCGGTCAAACCCTTGGGGTAAGTTGCTTACTAAGTGCTTAGTACGGCTGTGCACTAGGCCGAGAAAAGAAGGCGGTATTGAGAAACCCTTAAACCCTACATAAACCCTAACCAAAACCCTAGAAACCCTACTGTTTACCATGTATTATCGGACCATGAATTAGAGGACCATTTCGACTACCACCACTATTAATGAATTCTTACTATCGAAAAAATGATTGTTTAAAGGACATGAACCTGTGGATATCAGACCTCAGTCCATGTTACTGATATGTACGCACGTACGTCCGCTTTCAACTACCATTAGGGTTTAAGAATAGAAAATCATATACATCGATAACAGCTTAATTTGTAAGGCCATTGGGCCGAACCTATGACTGATGTTTATTCTACAAAGGTGCTAGGCCGGTTATTGAGTATGGATCTTCAACTTCTCTTGAACGTGCCGCTGGCTGTGGCGCGTACTGACTGAGCGATGCAATAAAAGACACTAGGACGTGTGAATGAAGTCATTACTGGAACATGTGCCAATGTGCTCCTTGGACTCAAGGGTCTATTGCAGACTGCTAGACATATTTGGTAGAATGAAAGGAATGAAGCTGTGGTGCAGAGGATAGTTAAAATGGTTTTTGATGGGCAGTCGTGTTATATGGTTTTGCTCAGGCTCTGGGTGTATCCTTTCTCTTTTTGACGCATAGTACCAATCTTGGCCTGAAAGACTGGACAAGTATATGCTTGGATTGAGTATAACTGATTACATAGATTGTTGGAGTTGATTGCGCTCACTGTGCAGTACATGCTAGTTACCCTACTGAGGTTAGTCCGAGGAAAGAAAGTACAAAATCAGCCTGTTAGTCGCGGAAATACACTACAGAATGTGCATCACTGTGAATGATAAATCTAATTATACTGCATCAAGAATTTTATTAAAACATCGCTAAGGCGCGAATATTACAAGCACCATATCGCATAATCTATACTGAAGAGAACCACCCGATATGTGAGACACAAGCGGGAGCAAATGAAGGTCTAATAGATGGCTTCAACCAAGTAGATGACACCAAAGACCAAGAATGCCGTGGCACCGCCCAGCGTTACTGTGACACGTTAGCAACAGCCGTGAAACTAGAAAGGAGGAGTACGTACCGACGCGCATGCTGACCTTGCCAGCAATAGCACTGCCGCCAATAACGGCGGCCGCAGTGCAAAGTCCGTGTCCGGAGATAGCTCCGATGGTCACCCACCAGTAATCTTGACCGGCAGCCATAGCAATGGTTGCAATCTGACTGCGGTCACCCCACTCGCCCAGGAAGGTCATAACGAAAGTCTGAACCCAGGCGGGACTGAGAAGAAGCGAGAAAAGGTTGTTCATTCCGACAAGAACATCATTCCAGCGGTTACCAGAGGGAGAGGAAGCACGAGAGGACGACGATGAAACACTCTCGGGAGGTGAGGGAAGACGGTTGCCGGAGGAGCGAGACTTGCGACGACCAACGCGGCCAGCCTCCAACGAGTGGGGAGTCACGGACGAACGGCGACGGTTCATACGCAGCTGCTCCTGCTCCTTTTCTTCCAGCTCCATTTCGACCTCCTTCATCTCCTCTCCAACACCCTCGTCGGGCGACATTTCGCGACCTTCCTTGAGCATCTTCAAACCGAACACGAAGAACAGAACGGCAGCCAACAATTTCGTCAGAGACTTGGGGATCAGAGTAGGTACTGCGTGGCCTAGGACAGCGGAGAGAACAGTCATAAAGATGAGGGCACTGAAAGCGGCGGAAAAGACGAGCAGACGCGGATGACGCATAGCCATGAGCGCGGCAACCAGGAAAGTCTTGTCACCAATTTCAGATACGATGATCATGGTGAAGGAGAACAACAACGAGTGGAATGCAGTTCCCTCCTCCAGCGGCTCGCCAGGCTTGTTGCCCGAGGAGCCATGCTTATCGAGACCGAGAGGGCTATCTTTGACCGTGGCCGGGGACTTGGGAGGTGGGATGTCGTGGGGCTTTTCTGGCAAATCTGCGGGTTTCTGAAATACATCAGCAAGCGTTACCGAATTTCATGATAAAGGTCTAAAATACCTCCAATTTTCCGAGGGTCGAGTCGGTGCTCGATCCCTTGGTGTCCTTGACTTCGGCATCCTGACCCGCCACTGGCAGCTTTTGCTGCTCACTGTGCGGCAACGGAGGAGCCTCCTTGGGACTACCCGGCGTCTTTTCATTGTTGTATGGCTCCCTCAACTTCTCAGACACCCCACCTTCTGTCCCACGAGTACCCTCCTTGGGGCCCGTCCGATGAGGATCATCCATCACGCCGTCGTTGGAGTAAGGAATTGGGTTGCCATCAGGGCCCAATTGTTCCGCTTTAGGATCGGTCTTTGCCTTTTCCTCCGACAAGGTGGTAGAGCCCGTCTTCTTGCGATCCCGCTCTGCACTTGTTTCCACCCAGGGACCCGCATGTGGCCGACCATCCTTGCCGTCGATCGGGGCGTCCAGCGTCCCTTTGGCGGGCTTGGGTGCGGCGGCGGCATCTATTTCGACGGCATTTGGAGTCGAAGCTTCCCGCTCAGCGAGAAGAGCGTCCTTTGCACCGTTGTTGGCCGAGCTCGGATCCGTGAGCGCGACCGAAAGCGCAGGAAGGAGGAAGAGGAGAAGCGACGAAGAGTGAATCTTCATGGTGTAGGGCTGTTATCGTCACAGTTGGAACAATTGCAAAGAGATTAAAACGTAGTGTAGATGATACAAGCAGTAGTCCACATGAACGGATAAGAAAAGGCCGTAAATGAAGGATTGACGAGAAAGTTTGGTTCCAGGTACGTCGATCGGTGTAAATCAAGCCACGACAGCGATCCGAGCGGACTCAAGACACGCGATCGGGAACAATGGCGAGACGAGAAACGAAGCGCGGAGTCAACGAAGTGGACTGGTCATATGAAGCAAACAAGTAGAATACATGCAAGAAGGGAAAGGAGCGAAGCCGATAAGCGGTCGTCGAGGGTGGCAGGAAGCAGGAATCTGGGAGGTTTCTTTTCCGGCCGCAAAGGGGCAATGCCGCCTCCACATCACGTGGTACCCGCTTGCGGTGGTCTGGTTCCTTCCCCATTTACTATTAGTTAGTAGTAATAATCCCTCCTCCACTCCTTGGCCAGCCATCGTCTGGCTTGCAACTGGCTGCAATCGATGCAACAATTTCTTGTTTCAGCTGTCTCATGATGTACACAATTTGGGGTTATTCTGGGGTCTAGCTGAGCCTGCTTGCACTGTATCTTAGTAGTCTTACAGCCGAATGCTGACCCCTCAACCCAATCGGGCGTGGTTGAATTTAGATGACTGGCGGGCCGCCGACTAACTAGTACTTAAACTAACTATTAATATCCCCCCTCTTTGATAGTCGTGCCTGGCTGCCTCTCCATCTACATCTCTCCGGGCGCTGCACACTGATTAGTACCACCCACAAAACACTTGGCCTGGGATCTATCTACGTACTCAGCTTCCAGTGCAATCAAGTGCGTACTTGATGAAATGAGGATCTTAATCTTATTATCCTACCGAATGTGAATCATGGCAGATGTTCTTATCGCTGCTGTGCAACACCAATAGGCCATTCACTAGACAATGCATTCAGTGTTATCAGCCTTCTCTCACTACAAACTCATCGTATATGAAATTTTCACTATGGCACGTCCCTGTCACCGCTCATGACGTCAGCCTCATCTTTGTTGACTCTCCTGGGTATCGACTTCGAAGATGTCGGACTCAACAACAATCAACAACACGCTCGCCAGCCCAATCGGGTCCCTTGCCTCCAGTCCCGGCAGCACCCTTGCTTCCCAATCCGACTCTCCTCGAGCGCGGCTGAGCGCCAGCAGTGGCTTTGGCTTCGCCTCCGCCTCCGCCTGGTCTGAGATCTATCAGAATGAGCCTGAGAAAGCTCCGGCCACGCAGTTGCTGAGTATTAGCGATAATCCCGATCATCTCGAAATTGATACCTCCAGCCCCGAGGAGCACAGCCACTTCAGTGACGACAGCACCGACAGCATGGAAGACTACGATATCGTCAGTGGAGCGAGCTCCCCAAGCTCCCTGTCCTTCCAAATCGTTGAGCCAGAACGCGAAAAGCTCTACCCGATCGCCATCACCGTTTTCGTGGGAAGTCCACGTGCTCAGAAAGATCGAACCGTCCATCTCAGCTGCATTGTACTCACATCCGATTGGCGCCAGGACTTTTTCCCGAACTCGTGCAAAAACAAAGCCGACAAGGCAGTGAAATGCAAAGACATCATAAAGTACAACGAGCAGTGCCTTCCGCAGATCGCCAAATTTGCCTGTGCAATTTGCTCTGAGCCGACTCCCGCCCGCAAATTCGTGCACCAGCCCATTATGTTCACACGGACTAGCAAATCCGGACTGGAGGATGGACCCCGACGCCGGCTGATCATGCGATTGGGACAGCTTGTTCATAGTCGGTGGAAGTTCCCTGACATGAATTCCACGCTTGGGGGATCAGCAGAAGCTCAGGTCTTTGAGGTTGCCATTCCGGTGTGCAAGAGGTCAGGCTGCGGCATAGCAGGTCGGACGTCTGCCCACCAACTCATCCGGGCCATTGTTTCGTCCAATGCGGACTTGGATCCCTCAGCGCTGGACCTCGACATAGTTATTCCATTGGCTGATTTAGGAACCGGTATAGGAGATTGGACACCAGACAGAGCAGAGATTTTGGTGACGAAGCTCGGGCCGGACTGTGTGCCTCTGGAGGTACGCAGCCATGTCGAAGCATGATAGCTGGTCAGGCTGGGAGTTTGGTTATGATCTACGACTTCAACGCGGTAGAGAGACGGCGTATGAGCAAGATGGAGGCGTCACAGAGGAATATCTTATCATGAAATTATGACTTGGGAAATATTGGTGGATTTACGAATGACGAACGGCCGGAAATGAAAGACGCGACAGATAGAAGTCGATCTAGAACAGACCGAAAAACGGAGTTTCACGCCCATCAATCCCGCAGTAGACAGTACCCACCGTAGCCTGCCAAGTAGGAATACGTACTCACGACCTAGACTCCAGCATCCAATGTATCAAATATGGCCTGACTCGGCAACACGTCCACGTAGGCTACTTAACATCAGATAAGCCCGATCTCAGGCAACCACCAACCAGACCATACCCACATCCTTCAAATTAAGCATACACAACACTACTAGAAAGCTAGACCATTCGACAAAGGATCTGTCATCCGCCCCAATAATACACTGATCGTACGAAATCTCACGGTAAAACCCACTGCCACCGCGGCAAATCATCCCTTAATCTACCACCCGCAGTGTGAGTGGATCCCCACCTCAAACAAGCTTAAGTATTAGACTAGACTAGCCACCGTGACGAAACACCAGAACACTTCTAGACCGGGGGATGGGCTCCACCCCCTGTTTGAGATGAAGTGATGGATGTATAATGCGGTTGTTATATAGGTGGATGGGGGTGAATATATAAAGTAGGAAAGTTCCTGATCAATCACCACCAAACAAAAAGCTTATCCAAGACGCAATTGAAAGAAAAGAAAGAATAAGAATCATGCAGACCAAATCCCTCCTCACCATCCTCCTCAGCGCTGCTCTGGCTGCTGCGACCGTTGACCCCGCCAGCTCTAACACTAAGGGAAAGTGTCCGGGTACTTATAACTGCTCTGGTGTGTACTTTTCCCTTCCTATCATTACCTGCTACAAGCATAAGAAACAATGATGCTAATGATGATACTAAAACTATAGCCGCCAAAACCTCCACCGCCATCCAGGCAGCCGAGTGCTCCCACAACACCCGTACTTCCGGTACGTCCACACCTCAATCCCGAAAGACGAAGCAATGTACTGATAAATGCAATGCAGGAACCCAAACCTTCGCCGTCTTCGTCACCGACCACGAATATGACTCTTCCTACGGCGCTCCCTACGGTACCTGCAGCGCGTACACTTGCACCGCGCCGACGGATAGCGAGATGACGGATGATGATGATGATTGCTGGACTTTCTTTTGGAAGTAAGCCTCCCTACATTACCTTTTCCATCGTGTGGTATTCCTTATGATGGGTGAATGCTAACATGCTGTGTGTAGCGACAACGGCGAGTCCTCCGGCGTTGGAACCGGATGCATTCGCAGCCCTGACGATGGAACTTGTGGATGTGAGGACTCTGATGGAACTTTTGTCTATGGGGGAACGGATTGCTCTTAGTTTTCCTTCTTGGGAGTATATGCTTGAGTGTTGGGTAGAAGGGATACTACTGGGTAGTATGTATATTGATTTGCAGGTTTTGAATCATTGCAATTGTTTGAATACTGGTATATCCCGGAAGTAGTGAACCGCATAATAGCATAACAGGTACAGTACATGATCATAGCATCCATATCATTAACATGAACATACCAAAAACACCTGTTCTGCGCCAACCACGCACTCCCAAGTCACAATCATGTCCTTCCCGACCCATCCAACTCCGACGGCCCCCTAACCATAGCCTCATACATCACCTGTCCCTGTCCCTGACCCTGACCATGCGGCCCCTGATAAATTCCTCCCCCAACCGGCTGCTGCATCTGCATATGCTGCGGCGACTGCTGCCCATCCCACCCCCACATCCCCTGCCCCAACGGCGGCGACAACCCCGACCCAACAGTCGCACCACTAAACTCACTCTGCGGCACTAATGCACTCCCGCCATCCATCTCACTCTTCCTCTGCCCACCACCGCCACCGGCAGCAGAATTACTACCCCCCTTCCCCGTACTCTGCCCCGGACTCAACAGCGCCGCCCACCTCGCGGTCCGCTCATGTCTTCCATCCTGACTGGACATCCACTGCCGATAGACGCGATTTCTCCCGAGGAGGAAGAACAACGCGCCGAGAATAGCGATGAAGGCCACGGAGCCGATGACGATGCCGACGATGGCGCCGGTGCTGAGCGCCGGTGAGCTTGTGGAGGGGGTGTTGGACGGGGATGAGGTCGAGGTTGATGTGGATGTCGGGGCGATGGTGCCTTCGGCGGGGATGGACTGGCCTGGGACAAGCATGTAGGGGTAGGTCTTTGCGCGGTTGTATTGCGATTCGAAGGTCATGGTGGAGTTCTACAGGGTTAGTTGGGGTGAGAGAGGGGAAGGGAAGGAGGGAGGAAGTACTGGGTTTATGACGCCGACCATGCCGTTGCCGATGCAGGAGTCTATGGCGGTGCAGTAGAAAAATGCGGGCTGGTGGTTGTTAGTGATGCTTTGGATGGGTTAGGGTGGGTGGATGGATGATGTACCTCGGTGTCGTTGACGACTAGGGACCAGGTTGGGGGCTACGTTGCGGCATTAGTACGAGGGCGAGGCTGATGTGAAGGGTATAGGAGTAGACATACCGGTCCAACCAACTGTCCATCCTCCTCATTGAAACTATTGAATATCCCCGAGTAAAAGATCTCCCCGCTGGCAGGCACACAAGGCGCAAGATAGTCTGCTTTCACGACGGAGTGATTTCTCGGATAGAACTCGAAGACGATAATATCGCCGACCGCAGCGGAGACATTATGAGGCGAGTATTGATGAGGATCTTCTTTTGAGCCGACCTGAACAGTATGGGTTGCTATCGCGGTGGTTGTGGTGGATGTTGCTCTGGTTGTGGAAGTGGTTGAGATGCCGGTCGTGCTGCTGTGAGATTGGGCTGATGCAGTAGTAGCGAGCAGCATCGCTACGAGGGCGAGCAGATGGGCTGCCATTAAGAGGGATAGCATTTCATCAGGTATGTGCGCGATATACTTAAGATTCAAGACGGGGAAGTCGTTCCGAAGGACAGGCAAAAAAGGTCGACGGGCGGCCACAAAGAAAGGAAAAAAAAAAGACGGTTGCCCCTGGATGAGATAACAAAGAAACTACGATTAGATGGCCGGAAAAGATGATGCATAGGCAGATGCCCGAATGCGCAGAAGAGGGGCTGAGGATTATTTTTCCTCCTACGAGATGCATGGATCATGGATGGACAGCCTCTTCCCAACTCACACCTCGTGTTCCCGCATCCATCAGCCCGTAGCGCTGACTGGTTAGGGCTGGACACGATGATCTTGGCAGCAGCGGTCTGTCCTGTCACCAGGCGGGATGGATTTGTGGGTAGCTTCAATATGTTTTACATTCATTTGACAGGTCTCGGAGGTAAGAATAGGGGTCTCTGTGGTATCTGTATCTAGACTGACGTGCTGTTTGACACTTGGATCAGTGTGCGTCGGTATGTGGTCAACGGCGGATTCCCAGTGTCTTTTACTCGTAGAATCAAATGCAACAATTGACAGCTATCCTCATCGCAGCTGTCCTCCGCTGTCGGAACCTTAACCGTTGCGACTCTTCCACCAGAAGTGGTCGTTATGTTCAGATCGGCTACGTTCCCCTCCGTGCTCGCGTTATCCGTGGACGGCTCCAGATACTGGAACCATTCGAAGGACAGACCATCTCCATCGGGATCATATGTCTCTCCCGCATCCAAGGTGATTTTCGCCCCCACGGACGCATTGACAGTGACAGGATGCAACCCGCCCGCCCCGTTTACAACCACCACCGGGTGGTGGTTCCATGTCTTGTTCGTCTCCGAAGCAGACAACGTCCACTGCATGCGTGCCGCAAAGTCATTCTGGTATGCCTCTCTCCAACGCCAGATTGTCGCTTTGTTGGAGGTGAAAGTTTCGTTGTTTATGCCGATGACCTGGTCCTCTGTGTCGCTGTAGTGATTGTCCCAGTCACATGTTTCACACACTGGCGCGTACCGTCCGCCCCAACTGCCATAGTTCGGGTGTTCGGGATCACCCAGGCCGTTCTGGATCATATACAGCAGCGTAGGGCTATCTCCCTCCATGATATATTCGAAGTCAGGATACTTGGCTCCGAGTGGTCCGATCCGGATGTTCTTCTTCAGCCATTCGTGCGTCACATACGACGAATCTGGGCCGCCTTTATCGAAATCATAGTTGATCTCGCCTGAGATCCCCGACCAGGCAGCCACTCCATACTGATTAAAGGCGTGCATAGAGTTTATAAAGTGGATTTCGGGCCAGTTGTTGCGGACCCAAGCCCCAGTGTCGTCTTGATCGGAGATGGTGTAGACCCATAGGTTTGAGCGGAATGATGCTGCCTCAGAGGGAGAATATGTGAGAGATATGTTCAGGAGAGCCTGTGCAAGGACGTTGTCGCCGCCCCAAGACAAGACCCAAAGGGGCTGACCAGAGGTCGTGTTGGTGAGACTTTTGATGAGGAGTTCAGCGCCGGGGCTATAGGTGTTGTTGTCCTTGAGAGCCTCCATGCCATATACCTTCATTGGGTTAGTGATGGTCAATGTCAGTGGTGCAGGCTGGACATACTGGAAGACCATGAGACACAATCCCTCTCATGTATTCTGCCGAAGGATACGGCGAATCCTCAGGAGCATGTTTATTCAAGTTATCTACCACCTTCGCGTAGGCATCAATGGTCTCCAGCATCAAGTCCGGGCGTACTTGGTCCTTCAACCATGTGGAAGTGACGGCCACAAGCCCTTCATTCTGGAACTGATTACTGTAGACGAGATAGCGAACAAGAGACTCGGAGTCGTCAGGTTCATTGGCAATATCCGACAAAATAAAGATGCGCGGCTTGGTCGGGTAGGAAAGAAGGGATCCGTTCGAGCTGGCTCGGCCATGAGGGAGAGCCAGAGCCAGCCCTGCGCCGAGGAGAGGTAGACACCCAAGGAACCTCATTTTGAGGATGAATGCGACTGAAGAGAGACTTATCCGATTTTACTCACCACAGCTGGAACAAGAGACATATTTATACCCGTTGCTGGACGCAAACGACTTGTTTTGTCCCCGGTGAAAATTCGGATGATGGTCATGATGCAATGCCGCGATGACACCCGACAAGAGCCATATTGACTACTGATCGGCATGCGGGGATGCGGATGCCTGCATTGTGGGGGTAATAGTCACCGAAGAATCCTCCCCAGACATCACAAATGGAGATGCTGGACGAGAGAATCGCTGAAGAATATCCACTCCACCTCCCGCTTCGGCGTGGTTACGCATTCCGCTTTCAGTCAGTCGTGGCTCGAACTTCCCGATCAGGAATACCTGAGGTGCTCCTCCACAAATTTACCCTGAATAGCCGGTTTGCCTGGATTTTGCGAGTCAACTATTGCACGATTCTTGCAAGACCAGGGTGAAATAGTGGGGTGTGTGAGGGGTCTCTGCCAGCTCATGACCTGGGCTGCATTTACTGTTTCCCTTCCGTTGTTTCCGGGATATTGCGTGCGAGAGAAGACTCATTAGCCAGCTACGCCCATGGTGGTGGTGGGTTCAAGGTGGACCCGTGTGCTTCGCTGAACAGTTTTATTTGTTTATCTGCTGGCCTGCTTTGACTGAATTATTGAGCACAGGATATGCCCGGGTAATAACCTACAGTTTGCTACTGTGCACCAACTTGTCAGCTTTAGTACTTTAGAAATCTCTGCTTTGAGTGTGTTCACATTAGAGCTATTAAAACTTTTGCACTACGACTAACTGGTACTTTCTGTGCTAAATATCAATGGCAGACTGGTACTGCTGACCTGTTTAAAGTCCACACTCATAAGGGCAAGCTCACAACACTCGCTTTCGAGGACAGCACATCGTTTCCCCAATCCTCCTCCTCCAGATCTTCGTCATCCAGAGCAACCGGATTCAGCGCCAGCGACCCCCGAGGCACAAACGAGGAAACAAGTACCAGCAAGGATATCACACTCAGCTGCACACTGGCCACATTCCGAATAGCTAGATGGATGTCACCCCCTCCAACTGGACCTCCGGTCTCCACATACACCCGGTCAATGTAACTTCCCAGCAGCGGAGAGGTAATAGCGTACAGCACGATATAAGTGGAATACAAGAACGCCATGACAGCCCCGAGCGCAGAAACATTTTTCGACGTTGACTCCATTCGTGTCAGCGTTGCCTGGATATACGCCGCCAGCGAGACATCACCAGCCGCCCAGCCAAAAGAAACAGGAACAAAGCTGAGGGCAGCGAACAAAGCATCTCGGACCCGATGCACTGGGGGATTCCAGAATGGCAGATACCATGTGATGAGAAGCATGAGCGCATCGACTCGCAGCCAAGGCATGGGGGTGCGCACGCGGTTATTGAGGAAGATAACAAACAATGCGCCAAACAGTTCTCCCAAGTTGGACCCTCCCACCATAATCTGTGACCATGCAGCGTTGCCTAAATAGCGACGCGCAAGTGCTGGCATGACTGCGCTCTCGAGGTAACGATGAGCATAAAGAGCAATCGAATACCCGGGCAGCAACCAAATAAATTTGCGTGTGGTGAAGATGATCCGCGCACCCACCCAGATGGATTCTAGAAAGAGCTTGATTCCTCTCAGCGCTGCTCGGATATATGTTGTCTGGTCAGGGGTTTCTGCCGCTTTGTGAGCTTTGAACACATCATCGCCAAGGAAGGACCAGGCAATAGCTGCGAGTGTAAAACAGATGGGTGTCACGAGGAAAGAATAATTATTCCCCAGACGAGGAATCAGGGCCAGTGCAGTGCAGAATGCGCCAGCGGTACCTGATACCTCGTAGAAAATGTGAACCAGAGCGTCCAGGCGTCGTAGTCTCTTTAGGTTTCCGCCAACAATGTCCCTGGGAATGATGCGGCGGATGAGCTCGACCATTCCATAACTGAAGCCACTCACGCAGTAAATAGGGATGATACTGTCCGTGTTGTAACGACCATAGTAATGGAAGTCATTCTGTGGGTGGTGAGGACGGAAGGTAGCCGGGACAAAGGTGCCACCGGTACAAGCATCTATGATCAGAAGGATGGCGCTGAAGATGCCAAAGACCAACATGGCTGCCATTAGAATCAACCGAGCTGGATAGCGACGAATCAGAGGAGCCATGAGTATCGATCCAACACACTGGCAAGCTTGATTGAGGCCGACCATGAGCCCGACGCGTTGGAAGGTCTTGGGAGGCATGTTGGCGCGAAGGGCATCATAATCGTAGCGGTTGGTGGCGAGTGTGATAATCGATCCATTGAACGCCTCCAGACCAAACTTGTAAAGTATGATGCCTAGAATGTAGCAGGCAGCTTCGCGCCGTTCTTTGGGCGTGAAGTCATTCCAGCCGTTGCGAACGCTTTTGAACAGCCCCATTGTGTGGGGATGATCTGCCGTCACAAATCTGAGAAAGAGACAAGAACTGAACAGCGTAGAGTCACCACAATATATGGAGCTAAACAGGATATTCTGCGAAGTGAACTGCGATGTTTACATGAATCTGCACGGTCAGGGAATAAAGAGTAGAGACGCTCTGGCGTGCCATGTTGATGAAGTTCAGTTGGGAATTCCTACGCAGGGACTAAGTACACTACGTTATGGGTGGTAGAGTTGGAGTGAATTGATCCCAAGATTGAATCTGGAATGAGGGTAGTTTGGTGTGAAGGAGCCATGACAAGTGAATGGAAGCTGAAGCTGACAGAGATTCTAGAACTAGTGAGCCTGAGGCAGCGAGGCCAGCACATGCATACACATAGCACACGTCTATCAAGGCCTGAGGATCTGTCATATCGACTGTTCTCTGCTGTGGCAGGAAAACTCATGTCGCAATACCTGACTGATGTACTGCAACAGACAGATGCATTGTCATTATGTATCCGGCTACTACCCACCAGGCTGCACAGCTTATTAGACTTGACTTATAGTTGTACCCCAGTCCGGGAGCCAGTCCGGGGCAATTGGAATGATTGGACCGCCATTGCGGGCGATTGTCCAGCTGAGCAGCGACCGAGACCCACCTGGATGTCTTGCGCTGGACGTTGAAAAGAAAGACAAAATGCATCCGATGACGACATTTTGGTCATCCTGTGCGCTCGGAGCGCTTTCTGAAGCCAATCTTTGTATCGCCTTTTGGGCCTCACCTCCCCTGACCGTCTCTACAATCCTGGTTGCCCGGTCTGGTTTGCAACACCAAGCTTAGGCCTACCCCACCCTACAAAGTCCGCTGCAGCATTAACCTGGTTGCTGCTTGCAAGCCAGTTGTCGTTGATTCCAGAATGACATATCAGATGATGAGCTACTGGCGCGCCCGATGATCCCTTGGAAGGATCGCCTCGTGAAATAGACCTCACCAAAGCAACAAAGCAACAAAGCAACAAACGGTCAGTCAATGGGTGAAACACGCCAGAAGTCGGCGAAAGAAAGCCACAAAATGCAGCCAAAAAAAGGGGGGAGTATGGGTGAAGAAGTAGAAAGAGAATTCTTATCTCACGGAGAATTGGAATTGGGTATTTGTGTCACCACGTCGTGCGTGCTTGCTTCTTACATGGTGTCGACATACAGACGGACCGTCTCGTGCTTGGCAGCTAGGCAGGCCACGTGCATCCCCGACCGCATGTGTTTCGCCTCCCCCAAAAGATGAGAAAAAGATGGGAATGCTCAGCCATCGCCCATTTTCACGGTTCCGGAGGAGTTGAAAGTTTCCTAGTCCAACCACTCCCAGGTAGCTTATTTCGTCACTATTTTACATTTTACGAAAAATTAAGAATTAGCTATCTCCCTTAGTGAAGCGGCCTGAGTCAAACAGCTATGCGCTGGTGGTTTGGAGACCTCCCATGTGAGCCCATGCATGTCCGGCTTGTCGATCGGGGAGTTTAAATCTGGTCAATTTCGAGCCAGCGAGGATGCCCATTGGGAGACGCCAGAGGTACTTTGTCTTACCGCGGGTGTGGGGTGGAGCAGTGAGGTACCCATCCGGTACCGCTGCGGTGCAATCAAAGAATGACATTGAATTGACACCCCGTTCTCAGCTTAGCAGCAACCACAACTGACTTGAACTAACCTAAAAAAAAAACTAAAATGGAGGGTGGTTCTTATCGGGAATCGCCTTCGAATCTTTTCCCCCCCCAAATCCTAAAAATCTCAAAACGCCATCGTCCACTCAGCCGCGTGATCCCCCGCCCACCATCCTCACCGACTGATTCGACGCTGTGTTTCTTTTTATCATTCATATCATTGTTTGTTTGGGCTTTCTCCCTTTTTTTTTATTCCTTCCTTTCTTCCCTAGCTCTTCGTGCACCTTGAGGATATATATGGCTTCCTTCCTCCCCCACCATGTTGCCTGCTGAGCCTGCGCAGTTGCCGGTTCTGCTTTTCCGTCGCAGGCCGTGATCGTGTTTAGTCGCTTCGAGGTGTGGAGATACTATATCATTCTCGGGTTGCTTGACCATCGTTCGATCAACAAGTGGCCTGTTCAGTCTTTCTGCTCTCTTTGTGTGTACATTATTTCGTCTGTGTGGTTAGAAATCCACAACGCATGTTCGTGCTACCCTTAAAATATCCTCTCCTCTACCCTCCCAAGCTATCGCCAGGGTCCTAGCTAACTAGACGCTACTTGCAGATACTAGCTTCGATTTACCAATTGCGGGACCCCTTCCCCGAACCGTTGCTTTGATTCCACTGCAATGGCGACCGGAGAAGAGCCTGCCACGGCGTCCCCCGCACAGCAGTCGAACCCAGCTAGAAGCTGGTGGAAACGGCTGCGGGGGTCTAATGCCCCTGAAACGCCCGCCATTACCACGGGTCAAAGCCCTTATCGCCCCAAAAGGACTCTGGGTATTCTAAGTGACAAGGAGACGGATGAAGTGCCTGGTATGTTGCAGCTGTAGGAACAATAATCGGCCTTTGAGTATGATCTTGCTGACATTCACATGCGAATTTAGGGACCGTTCTTCTACTCTCGTCAAATCGCAATGAGCCTCTCGGTCTGGAACATCAACCGCACCGCGAATCGCATTCGTCGCTGCCATCGCCTTATCCACCGTCCCGTTCCTCTTCTCGTGCTTCCCGTGCCTCTCGTGTGCGCCAGCAGAAAAAGAAAACCCCGGATGGCAACATAGTTTTGGATCCTCAACCCGATGACTCCATGAACGATCCTCTCAATTGGCCTGTATGGCGACGAGATGCAGCTCTGGTGTCGTTGGGGTTCTATTGCCTGATGGGAGGCGGTATGACTCCAATTCTAGCTGCCGGTTTCAGTCAAGTAGCTTCTGCCTATGATGTGACCACCCAGAAGGTCGCATATACGACGGGGTTGTACATGTTGGGTCTGGGGATTGGGTCCGTGATCATGTCTCCTACAGCTATTCTGTACGGAAAGCGGCCGGTGTACCTTCTCGGAGCGACCCTCTTCATTATTTCGGCAGTCTGGTGTGCACTGTCACCCAACTACCCCAGCTTGGTCATCGCTCGTATCTTCCAGGGCATTGCAGTAAGCCCGGTCGAGTGCCTCCCCTCTGCCACTATTGCCGAGATCTACTTCCTGCACGAACGGGCTTACCGGGTCGGTATATATACCCTCCTGCTCCTAGGAGGCAAGAACTTGATTCCCCTAGTGAGTGCAGCTATCATCGGGAGTCTGGGGTGGCGCTGGGTTTTCTGGATTGTTGCTATCGTCGTTGGCGCTTGCCTCGCCCTTCTTTTCTTCTTTGTCCCCGAGACATTCTGGGATCGCACACCTCGGCCACGAAAGGCTCACAAGCGTCCCAGCTTTTACCGTAGCGTGTCGAACATTGTGTCCCATGGATTGCGCGGTCGACCGCCTCACGCTCATCGCCTAGAGGAGAATCCGCCGGATGATGACCCCAGCTCTCTAGAGCCGAAGAAGTCCAAGAAGGGTCATGTTGGATTTGTGGATGACCATGACGAGGAACCAGAGACCATCTCCGAGAAGATAGAGGAGCCGGCTGGCCAGGATCCTATATCGTTAACACCAGAGCGTCCTGCCACTGAGTCGACGCCAAGCGAAGACCCTGAGAAGGCGGATGGGCTCCTTCATCCTCCGCCATTGGCACACATTCACCCCCATGATCTAGAAGCTGCTCGGGAAGCGGCGATCTCCCCAACTCGCAGTGAGTCGCTGGACCCGGGTCCGCCGATCACGTCGGCGGCTCAGTACACCAACCGACTCCGGGATCAGCCGCCCATCCCGTTTTCTTACTATCTTCGCCCGTGGAATGGTCGGATTGCTCACGACAACTGGCTACGCGTCGCGGTGCGGCCATTCATACTCTTTGCATATCCCTCTGTGCTGTGGTCGACCGTGGTGTATGCTTTGTCTGTCGGCTGGCTCATCGTGCTGTCCGAGTCGGTTGCTACAATTTATGAGCAGCGAGACACTTACAATTTTACCGCACTGCAGACTGGTCTTATCTACATCTCGCCCTTCGTGGGCGGCTTGCTGGGTACCGCTGTTGCTGGTAAGGTGTCTGACATAATTGTGCAATATATGACACGACGCAACGGGGGCGTCTACGAGCCGGAGTTCCGGCTGGTGATGGCGATTCCCATTGCCATTTCGACCACCATTGGACTGATGGGATTCGGTTGGAGTGCGCAGGAGAAGGATGCCTGGATTGTGCCCACCATCTTCTTCGGGATCATCTCATTTGGATGCTGCCTGGGAAGCACAACATCCATCACCTTTTGCGTCGACAGCTACCGCCAATATGCAGGGGAGGCACTGGTGACATTGAACTGGAGTAAGAGTAAGTTGCACCAAACATAGCATTCCCAAGTGATGTGGATCCGCAAACTAACGATGGATGCAGATGTCTTCCATGGGCTGATCTTTTCGCTGTTCATTGTTGACTGGCTGGATGCGGAGGGCTCCCGGTTGGTGTTTATCGCGCTGGGAGTGATCCAGCTGGGCTGTCTATTGTTTTCGATTCCCATGTACATTTATGGCAAACGGGCCCGGATGTGGACGGTTCGGATGCGCCTGATGGAACGATTCTAGAGGGCCGAGTGGCCGGGCCGGGACCCTATTGGAGGGACGGATCGGATGATTCTTGATTTTGGGTGTAGATCTGGGCTGTATCATGATACCTATCTATATTAGATCGTACATATAGTTGACTATTTGCTGACGATTGGAGCTGTCATATCGCCATCGAGCCCCATTCGACTGTGGGAGCAAGCCCTGCGGGGGTGCTGGGGCTGATGTCAAGGGAGGGAGAGAGGGCGGAATGTCATACAGCATCCACAATGAGTAATTGTGCCCTGCAAGTCATCTCTTTCATGAATATGAAGAGTGGTGTGAGTGTGTGTGTGCATATGTCCCGGGCCACCCACACAGCCACCCCTACACATCCCAACAGTCACCAAATTAATTTCAATTAATATCCCGTCCCCATCCCAAAGTAAGGATCTCAAGTACCCATCCACAGTATCTAAACCCGGTTAAGCAAGCCACAAATCTCCCCGCCCAATCCGGATTCTAGACCGCTTAGTCACCGCCATTGCATGGCCCCGCCAGTTGAATGGCGGCTGAACGGGCACCAGCTGCAGCCCATGTCGATCATGATGCGCCCCACGACGTCAGAGAGCAGATGGGGCCTTACTAGTGACAGCCTTATTCAATTTGCCATCTCATTAGTGTGTCGATGTGCTGCAGCGGCTGAGCAAATCCGCACAAGATAGATAGCCTGATAGACAGGAAGTAGTACCTCGACACCTGAGGAATGGACCAATGCGGGCCAGACTGGCCCCTGACTGGTGGCTTGCCAGCCCGGAAACGGGGATTTAGAACCAATCAGGATCCACAACAGACCCCTTGACCAACTGAATTGAGTCTAGCGCCAAACAGCAAAACCGGTATTGTGATGTAGTGACTGGCCAATCACGAATGGAATTCAACAGGCTGAAATCAATCTGAAATGTGTTTTGAATCACGGCGCGGAAGGGAGACCCTCGGTTACGGGATTACTTGGAACCAAAGGAACGCAAGCAAAGCAAGTTGTATGATTAGACAATTCGATACTTTGGGTACCTGGTGGAGTTGGCATCCCGATCACTGGAGGTCCCACGCCATCCCATTCGTCGGGGCATTCGTCCATCATTCTGATCCAGTCTGCCAATACCTTCTTTTTCGCTTGCCACCTTTTACTCTTTTGTCGGTTGCCACGGGATGACTCCCAGGTACTGAGCACTGACTGACGACGCAACCCCCAAAAACGTAGTTGAATTTGTGCCTGTCTGCCGTGGAATAAGCGTGGGCCGGAAATCCGACTTCCCACGGCTGCCATCTACACGCACTTTCGCCCTCTTCCTGCACGCAGTCCTTGATATTAAACAGCTCGCTTTCCAACCTTGTTTCAGAGCTTTCTTCTCTCTTTTTCTTCCCTTTCCCCTTCGCTTGCTTTTTCCTCTTGCTGCTGCTGCTTCTTCCTGATCTCTCTTCATCCTTTCTCTCTCTCTCCCTTCCATCAGCAGTTCTTTCTCCCTTCCTTCCTCTCAGCCCCCGCCAGCATTTTTTTGCCACACTCTATTTCAATCGGGCCAGCCACCATCTACTAGTCCCCACCCAGGCCAGGATGGATGCGTAAGGCAATCGACGCCATCGCTTGAACTACTCCCCTTCTAAACTTGATTCTCTCTCTCTCTCTCCCCTCCTCTCGTCCCTCTATCCTCCTTCCCCATCTCCCCCCCACCATGGAGCTCGCTTCCCCTCCTCCGAGGGACGATGATCATAGCACTGGTCGGAGGGTGCGCGAGCTATATCGCTATTTCCGCCCCGAACGGACAGCCAGTTATCAGGAGCGCTATCAGAGTATTTCGTCCGACGACGCACCACCACCCACTATCCTTGATCCTTCTTTTCCGCCGCCATCCCCATCGCTATGCTCGCAATCGCAGTCCGGTCCCGCCATCGGGCCAGCCTCGACGGGGCTAGTGCCCGAGGCCTTGGTCTTGGGTGACCCTAATGCGACTCTAACATCTTTCGCGCAGCTGGCAGCTTTGCGTCTCAATGTTGAGCGCGTGTTGATTAGGTACGATACCAGTGCATCTCTTCGACATTTTTTCGCCCTTGCCGTGCTGACTCAATGGGTATGTAAGTGTGTCAGATCGTCAGTCGCAATTTATTCTCGCTCAAAGCACTCGCACTGGCAAAGTCAGTGATTACGAGTCCGCTGGCGATGGCATCTGGAATGGCTGCTCGTCCATGTCCACCAACGCCTGGAGTATGTGTAAGGTAGGTACTTACTCGTCAGAGAAGTTCGTAGATCGGTTACTCAACAAAGTATTGCGTCCTTCGTTGCAGGCTACTGTTGCGCTCCCGCCCAACAACCGAGAAAAAGGTCAACACAGCTTCCTGGTGGTTAACGACCTGCGCGAGGATGATCGCTACAAGCGCCTTCAGTTCGTACAGGGCGAGCCAGGATTCCGTTTCTATGCCGGAACGCCCTTGACAACCCACACCAACATCAACATCGGCTGCTTTTTCGTTCTGGATACCAAACCACACAATGGGTTGGATGATGTGGAGAAAGAGACCCTTGGGTCGTTGGCAGACTTGATCATGGATTATTTAAAGGTCAGCCGCCAGGCGTCAGAAGGTCGTCGTGCAACTCGATTGTCGCGCGGTCTCAGCTGCTTTGTCGAGGGCAGCTCCAGCTTCGTCGATGCCTCTCATCCGTCATTAGCTGGCAGCTCTGCCGCTGCACCCAGCACCCCACCATCGTCGAGCCAAAGAGCCAATCACTTGTCCGTGGGCTCCTTCAACAGCTTCGATATGCCATCGAGACGCTCCCACAGCACCGACGCCCGTTCATTTAGCTCTGCATCGGACTATAAAGCCGATCAAGCAGTGTCGTCGGGTCCTGACACGCCACTACCAGACTGGTGGTCCGGTAACCGCCAGAAGGAATTGAAGGGGGTGGACGAGTCGCAGGGACACACTTGGGCGTTCCGACGAGCCGCAAACCTGATTCGGGAGAGTCTAGAACTGGGTTCCGATGGAGGTGTTATCTTCGTGGAGAACAGCAACAGTCCGATGCTGGACACGGACACTGGCAGCGATGGCTCTGGGGAGGGCAACACTCCTGCACCGGTGTTGGCGATTTCTACCAATGATGAGCCGTTTGCGCCGGGCCCAGGCTCCAAGGTGCTCTATCCTGCCGCGAATCTCGACAGCACGTTTCTGCATCAGCTCCTGCGACGCTACAGCAAGGGGAAGTTGTGGTCGTTTCATCGAGACGGTATGATTTCCAGCTCCGACGATGAGACTCCTCGACAGAGTCGATCGCGTGCGCCAAAGGGGCCGGAGATTGGCAAGGGTGGATCGAAGAAGTGGAAATCCGTGGAGAACTCCATGCTTAACCTCTACTTTCCCAATGCGACTCAGGTTCTCTTCGTGCCGCTATGGAATTCCGCCAACTCACAGTGGTTCGCCGGGTGTTTCTGCTGGAATACGGAGGAGACGCGCGTCTTCAGCTCGTCCGTGGAACTCAGTTCAATTTTGGGATTTGGTTCCTCCATAATGGCCGAGTGCAACCGGGTCGAGTCCCTCATCTCCGACCGGCAAAAGGGCGACTTCATTGGCAGTATCTCGTAAGTCGGGTTCTCTCGTATGTCTCACTAAATACTAACCTTGTTCAGACACGAGTTGCGCAGTCCGCTGCACGGTATCTTGGCGGCCGCCGAGTTTTTGAATGGGACGAACCTGGATGAATTCCAGGGGTCTCTCCTGGAGACCATCAATGCCTGTGGGCGCACCTTGCTGGATACAATGAACCAGGTACTTGATTATAGCAAGATCGTATCCTTGGAACGAACTTATCGCAGCCTGAAGCGGAACAAGACGTCGTCCACAGACGTCAAGGGCATGGACCGGTTTTCTGCCCACTTGGACACCTACGTGGCGACCGACTTGGCCCTTCTGGCAGAAGAGGTGGTGGAAGGCGTGTGTCTGGGTCATGCATATGGTCAACGATCCGCAGCCCGTTACGATCAGCCTGTTGTCCTGCCGCTTGCTCAGCAGGGCCAGATCCAGCCCGACAAGGAAACGAAACCGAAACCCGGTTCTGAAGTTGAGGTGGTCATGGACATTGCACACAATGACTGGGTCTATCAAACGCAGCCCGGAGCTCTGCGACGTATTGTTATGAACGTCTTTGGCAACGCCATGAAGTACACGCACAGTGGTCGCGTGTCGCTGCACTTGGAAGTTACAGAGGCGTCCGAGGGCCGCGTGCGTCGGAACGGTGTCGAAGAATTAGTGACTTTGACGGTGTCGGACACCGGCAAGGGTATCTCGGAGGAGTTCCTACGAGGCCGCCTGTACACGCCGTTCGCCCAGGAGGACACGCTTGCAGTCGGTACAGGCCTGGGTCTGTCAATCGTGAGAAGTCTCGTCAAGGCTCTGAAGGGCAGCATCAACATCCACAGCCGGCCGGGCGAGGGAACTATCGTCAAGGTCTCGTTGCCTCTCGTACGACCTGGTCCGGAGCTGGAGTTGGAAGAACCTATCCGTCCCGTGTCGCCATCTACGAGGGAGCAGGAGATGTTAACCGAATGCCGTCTGCTGCGCGAGGCCCATGTTGGTCGACGCGCCGCCATCCTTGGCGTGGATCCCGCCGACGCTGCCTCCCATCCTTTGTGGTCCATCTACTCGCGATACTTGATCGACTGGTATGGCCTCGAGCTTGTTTCATGGCCGTCGGGCACGCCTGTGGACGTCATTCTGGCGGAGGAGCAGAGCTTATTGGACGGTCTGAGGCCAACCGGCGACGCGACTCTCCCTTCGCTCTTGATCCTCTGCAACAAATCCGTCGACTACACGACCGCGCGTTCGCAATGGGCATCCTTGGCGAATGTGGTCAACATCGTTCGCCGACCATGTGGACCACACAAACTCGCTCGCAGCATCCGCAGATGTCTCGATACGCATAGTAGCAACACCGCACCACACACCCTCGAGCTCCCCGAACGGCCACGCCAGACTACCATTTCCTCCGGGAGCGACCTTTCACCCGGAGAGAGACTATTCGAAATCACAACCGACACTTCCGAGCTCGCCCCAGAGATGACCATCAGCTCCGGCTCGACCTCATCAGCCGAGTACCCTCGCTCGCAAGACTCCGACGGCATGGATGCACCTCTATATACCATCAACTCACCTCTCCCGATCCGCGCCCCATCACCCTTCAAACAACCCATTGTAACACAAATCGAAAACGAGCGACGCGCCCGCGTCCTCGTAGTCGACGATAACAGCATCAACCTGAACCTGATGCTCACATTCATGAAAAAGCGGCACCTTGCAGCCCTCGACTCCGCCGAGAACGGCAAATTAGCTGTCGACGCAGTCGAACGGGCCCAACATGGCTACGACATTATCTTTATGGGTTAGTCCTCACCAACACCCTACAAGTACCATTCAAACATCCTAACAAAATCACTACAGACATGTCCATGCCCGTAATGAACGGCTTCGAAGCCACCCGCGCCATCCGCGCCCTGGAAAAAGAGCGCGGCGCAACATGCAAACCAGCCGTTATCATCGCATTGACGGGATTGAGCAGTTCGCGCGATGAATCCGAGGCCTTAACCTCGGGCGTGAACCTGTTCCTTACCAAGCCCGTATCATTCAAGGAGGTGTCGCGCTTATTAATAGAGTGGGAGGAAAGGGGGCTAGACGATCGGATATCTTTGTCCGGACAGGGACAGGGACAGGTGCAGCAGCAGGGGTTGGCATCTAGTTGATGTGCTGTGGTTTTCTTTTCTTTCCTTTTCCTCTGTTGCCTTTATTCCCCGGTTTGCTTTTTAGAGTTATTGGTCTGTTTGGGATTACTCCGTATACGGGACATGAGGCATGAGTGATACCCTGGTTGTTTATGGCGTTTTGGGTGTTCCATATATGGCATCATATTGCATGCATGCATGCATGGTTTCTTTCTGGGATAATGGGGGATGGCATGATATGTGATGGACATTTTGCATGATATACATACTACTACTACTGCTACTACTGCGAGTGAGCGGATATAAAAAGGGCATATGCATATGCGGTCCATTCAATACTACTATCAAATAAACTACTCCCTTTACCTCCAAAGTCACTGGACACTCCTTCCATCTCCCGATGCTTCGCTGAAGAGATAATTCTACTACTACCTGGAGGCTACACCCTTCTGCATGGCTCCCAAGTGCTCCCATGCCAATGTATCCTCGCCCAAACTCCATGCCATAACACCCCCGAGTCCCAGCTTATCCACAATGTCCGTGAACTTGCGTGCAATCATGTCTGCCGTATCCCATGTCCAGAACACATTGACCTCGTCATCAAAGTAGTACTCTCCACCCATGACATCGTCCAGTTTGGCGTTCTCTTGCGCGCGCCGCCATGAATCCGTGATTGAAATGCCTTTGCATGTTCCGTAGTCAGACAGACAGCCTGCTTGGCAGAAGTCGTCGGTTGTTCCACTAGATCACCTCTTATTAGCAAACATTCGCAGGGAGAATAGGCGGAGTTGACATACCAGTTTCCGTACTGACTGCAACAACTCCCAGAGGGACACTTCGTCCCCTTATCAAAGCCGCAGGTGCCGTCCACACTCGTCTTCAGGTTAGCCGGAGGCGCACTCATAACACTCTTTTCAAACGTCAGACTCCCGCTTTTCCCATTATCGCTCCCATCTGCGTTCTCCATGACGACAACCTTGCACCCAATCGGCTGGTCCTCACACTCCTTCTCATCGTTGGGATCGGTCTCGAACCACTTCGCATAATACGCCATTCCCAGGTTTGTCTTATTGCCAGGGAGGCCAATATCCCGATACGCCTGCACGGTATTGAACGAATCCACAACAGAGGTATGGTGCATTGTGACGTTATTCCGGCGGTTCATGAGATCGTACGACATGATGTTCACCATATCGACTGAGGGCCAGATCTGCGGGCCTGTGGTGTTGGTGAAGGCGATCATATCTTCCTTCTTGCCGGGGACCGCAATAGAGAGAAGTTTGTTGGGGCCGAGGGCACTTCGTAGCGCTTGGAGGAATAAGGGATAGGTAGTTATTTCAGAAACTTTGGCACTGTTCGGTGTTGTCTTGTAGTCTTGGCCGTTACCGCCGGGGTATTCCCAATCAATGTCTATACATTTCGGTCAATACTACTTGCGGGACGGGGATAGCGAGGAAGAGTATGGAGACATACCAACACCATCGAAACCAAGCTGGTTCACCATAGCCGCTACGTTCTTCGCATACTGGTTGCGAGAAGTCTCATCTTTCGCGGCCGTTGAGAACCCCGAGCTATCGCCCCATCCGCCGATAGCGATCATGAGCTTAGTCCCCGGGCTGAAGCGACTGCGCATGGTGGAGACAGACTCGAAGGGGGTAAATTGTGGGGGAGAGTTGGAGTTGAAGAGCGTGGACTGGGCGAAAGCCATGATAGCGTGCGTGATGCCTTGGGTTTGGTTAGAGCCGGGGAGGCCACTTGTGTGGTACCTAGATTAATTCCCCATTTTTTTTAGATGCGTATAGAAAGAGGTAGGATGAGGAGGATGTTGTTGGTACTCACTCATCGATGTACATGGCGAACCGCATGCTCGCCACGCACTGTAGGCCCATCAGGCCGAGGGCGATTATTCTCATATTACTGATTGTTGATACTTTGATTCTCTGGGTCTGTTCTGTGTTGTTCCACTCGGGGACAGAAAGCAGAGGTATATATGGTGGTGGTGGTGGTGGTGGTGCGCGTTCTTTTGAGTCACTCCGGGCTGTGGTGCTAAATATGTACCTCTTGTATCACCATTCGCTGCCTATTGAACGGAGCCTGCCGTTATGAGGGACAGATGGCGAGTCCTACCATTCCGATCAGTCTGGGGTCATCGCCGCAACATTCTGGAGGAGATGCCGGGTGGATGCTCGATCGCGGAGATGGAGGCCAGGTATGTCCGTGGCTGCAGAAACACTAGTTTCCAGTTATAGCATAGCTTGAATGAGGGTAGTGTGACTTGCTGAGACATACAACATGGCGATTGGGGAAGCTGCGATCGAGAATTGCCACGAAAGGCAACAAACATACCAAACAACATTCCGGCATGTTGGGGCCTTGGTGGGATTGTGACCGGCTGGCTGGGCTGCATTGGCGGATGAGACACCAAAAGCTACATCTATTTGTCAATCAGGGTGTTGTGTCTTATTTTCTAATCTGAGCTGAATCGTACAAAGGAGAGTGTCAAAGTTAAACTTCATTATTAGCGCTAGACAAGTCTGAGTTTAGACTGTAGGGTATCTTCTAAATGAAATATAAAACCGAGAAAGCGTACAGCTAATCCCAATGCCGCCGGATGATCGGCCGCGCAGGGTCCCATGGCCCTGTCACCACATTCTTATACTTCTGTAAGCTGATGAGCCACCAGCTACATCCCCCCATGGCGAGCGCCGTTAGGATGCTCCCTAGGATCGAGCCAACCACCGCCGCCATCCATCCTCCACGCAGGGTGATCCCTACCGCGCCGCCAGCAACCCCGACCAGAGCCAAGGTCAGCAGTACATGCCCAGTCCATGACACATGACGCAGCTGCCGGCGAAAAATGGGGAAGAGCCCAAACACCTCAATTGAGAACAGCATCAGGCTGAACACATGTGTAGTAGAAGGTAGGCGCGACGCCAACACAGTCGAGGCCATCACCGCTGCATTAGTGGACAAAGAAGCCGGGAACTTGGTGGCGCCTGCGCCCTCCCCACTTCCATAGTCAAAGGAGAAGATATTCATGATCAGTAGCCAGCAACTCATGGCCCAGATCGAGTCACTCGCCGTAGATTTGGTAAGAGACTTGAGGATCGGGCTAAGCCCGAGCAGCGCGAAGTAGATCAAAAACGCCGATTTCACAGTGGACAGCCGCTGCCGATTCCGCGAAGAAAACATCGACAAGTAGTCTGGCTCCTGTGAACCAGAACCGCCACCCAGGGCCCCGTTCGCAGGCCCAGGCGTAGGCGATGCGGGATCCTGTGCCCCATAGGCATCACTCACATACCCCGTGCTGTGTCGCCGGAGAAGTTCACTTGACTCGCCCTGCGACATGTTCAACCCTAGCCCATGCACCTGGTTCTCCTTCTGGCCATTGGCTCGCGAGCTAGTGCCAGATGGATTGACAGAGCTGGTCATGGAGCTAGAACTGGAGCCATCGTCACCCTCCAGTGACCGCTCCGCCACATGCGCATTTTCCACATGCTCTCCCAATATCCACGAGTCCCAAAAGATCCATCCCAACGCTGTCCCGACACTTCCCCAGCAGACCACCGAAACTGGGCTCACGCGGCCCTGAACAATGCCGACAAAGCAACACACAAATATAGCCACAGAACTAACATGTTGTACAATGACCGTGGAGTCGGCCACTAGCGGCCAGAAATCGTAGGGCCGCACTCGGGGATTCCGCTGGAGGTGGTCAAGAAACGTCTCGGTGTCAGTGTAGTTATCCGGGTCTAAGAGAACCAATGAGCATTTCCTCTCAGATATGTTTCACAATGGGTATGAAGCGCACATGATTGTTTCACCCACAGCAGCTTCTTCCATGCACCCTTTCGTCGTCTCCGTCTGCTGGTCCCGCGCACCTTGCGGCTCCCTACTCCTGGGACCGCGGGCGGCGGTCGCAGGGCTGCCACGGAGGCAGCAGTGCCCGAATTGCCATTCAGCACACGGAGAGAGTCGTCGTACCCCGTCTGGGTCGGCCGAGCCCGAGGCAGGGACGAGGTGTAATATGCATCTTCAGGGGCCAGCCGGTTGGGATCCGGGAGATCTCGTTGCGCGGCGGTAGGCTTCACGCCAACCGTGCGGTTCGGATGGGTCTCGACGGGAACGGGGGGAGGAACCGGAGGAGGCGAGTCGGGCAGGGAAGGCATGGAGGAGCAGCGGGATTCATGCTTGTAGCATGATGTGATGGATCTATAGTTGTCGCTGAAGACACAATTGCGCTGGTCGGTGACGCGAATCCCATCCCAATTCAGGCCTGCAACCACGTGGTGATTAGTCAGCTATACTAACGTAACCGGCAAGCGAGTCGGCCAGGCAAGCCAGTCGGCCACCTGTGTATTCCATACTATTCCAGTAATTTTTGAGCTGTAATACTACAGCCAAACTTCATAAATTCAGGTTTACCTAATGAAATTGGCATACTAGAATGTATCTAAGTTTAGTATATAAATCTTATAAGATAAATATTAATATATATTCAAGTAAAATATATTACACTGTATTTTATGGTAATTTATTTCAAACTAGTATTATATATGATATGAATCTTATTATATCATATATTTTTGATGTTTAGTTTCTTAAAGTATATCCATAGCTTCAGTCAATATTTTATTGTAATTGAGCTAACGGTGGGTGAGATATTAGAGTTTGATAAATGTTAGATTAGTATGGGATACACAGGTGGCCGACTGGCTTGCCTGG